>NW_015176458.1:167288-167459 GCF_001447785.1 Gekko japonicus | reverse complement strand
TGTGTTCATCAGAAAAGACAGGCAGAGCCAAATGGTTTCCACCCATTGTAATGCGTCTGTAGACATGCATTCATAAGCCAATAAAGCCGGTCTCTGTTTGATCCTTCCCAATCGACTGGGATTGCAGATCCTTCAAAAAGGGAAACAATATCTATAAAGAGGGCCATAGAT
>NW_015176458.1:154151-166961 GCF_001447785.1 Gekko japonicus | reverse complement strand
CCTCCACTAATGTGGTTCAGACAGGAAAAGTTCTGGGCATATACTGCCAGTCTGGTGTAGTGGTTAAATGTGCACCAGGGCTATTTTTGGGCAGGAACGCACAGGAACAGAGTTCCGGCTGGCTCCCGAGTTGGCCACGCCCAGCAGGAACTCATTAGCATAACAGGCCACACCCAACAGCAGGAACTCATTAGGATTGGCTACATTAGGGGTGTGTGGCCTAACAAGCAAAGGAGTTCCTGCTACAAAAAAAGCCCTGGAAACAGAATAAGAAGCAAAAGATGGGTGTGGCTGGATGACCACACTTCTGGCAACATGGGGGTGCAGCCTAATGTGCTAATGAGCTGTGCTGTCAGGGGTGTGACCTAATATTCTAATGAGTTTCTGCTGTTGGGTGTGGCTTATTATGCTAATGAGTTTCTGCTGGGCTTTTTCTACAAAAAGAGCCCTGGACTCTAAACTGGGAGAACCGGATTTGATTCCCCACTCCTCCACTTGCAGCTGCTGGATGACCTTGGGCAAACCGTAGCTCTGTCAGAGCTGTTCTCTCAAGGACAGTTCTGTCAGAGCTCTCTCAGCCCCGCCTACCTCACAGAGTGTCCTGTTGTGGGGAAGGGAAGGGAAAGGAGTTTGTAAGTCACTCTGAGTGAAGGGTGGGGTATAAATCCAATTTCTTCTTCTTCTTTCAGTGAAGTTCCTTGTTGTTGTTTTTAAAGGCGACAGTTATTATGTCCTCACCTGGATGGCCCAGGCTAGCCTAATCTTGTCAGATCTTGGAAGCTAAGCAGGCTCAGCCCTGGTTGGTATTTGAATGGGAGACCACTGAGAAAGCCCAGGGCTGATATGCACAGGCAGGCAATGGCAGACCTCCTCTGAACATCTCTTGCTTGAAAACCCTCTGGGGTTGCCATAAGACAGCAGCGACTTGACGGCCCTTTCCACCACCACCAGTGATTATACAGTTTGGCTGTAAAGAAAAGTTTGGGAGTAGATGAACACTCACAAATTTACTTTGAACACAGATCCTACTATTTTCTAAACAATCTACCAAGATGTCATCGAACAACACAGCACAGGATGCTTATTGAAACACATCCTGCTTATGACTCACCCACATATGTACACTACCAAATCTGGGGGCCATTTTGTTTCAGTTCTTTAAAAAAAACCCCAGCTATTAGCCCCGTGCAGATGAGCCGTCCACATGGTGACTCCTGGGCATGAGCGTGCTGGCCTGCGCCCTGCTTCTGCACAATGGCCAGGTTGTCTGTATGGCCCTTCCCAATGAGCAGGCCCAGCTGTTGCTACCGCCATGTTTAGCTGATACTGGCAGGGTGGGGGAAAGCCTCCTAATTAGTTGACCTTGCTCCTGGCCTCCCCAAAGACTTTCTCTTCTCACAAGGGTTTGGGAGGACCAACTGGGCATGTGCAGCTCCCTGCACCCGCTTTCATCGGGGCCAGACTGTAGGCAAGTGTGTTGGGCAGTATCAGCTCTCTCCGTAGCAGAAGAGAGATGGAGGAATAATGTGATTAGAACCTTCTCCCTTCTCCATATCAGAGGCCTGCAGGAACCAAGGGGGTCCCAAGCTAGGTGAAACAGAAGGAGAGCCACCTGAAGATGGGGATCTAGGCGAAGGTGTCCTCCACAACTGGATCAGGCTGTCTGCACAAGAAAACCCAATTGTAAAGGATTGCTATAACAAAAGAATGGTGCAATACCCAATGACTGGTGGGTTTAATGGGAAGGGTATTGGATAGATCTGGGAAAGCTGGGTTCAAATCATTTTTTTTTATAAAACTCTCCTCAATAGGAGAGAATTTTATTGCTTTTAAATTTTAGGGGGAAAGGGAGGGTATATAGTGGGATTAAGAGCAGTGGTGAGTGATATTTTAATTAATAAATTAATCTTTTGTTAGTATTAGTCCATTTTATATCTTCTTCCGTGAGTGGACGATCCTCTGCCTTCTTAACCTGTAAAAATAAAAAAAAAACATTAGTTATATCAGTATTGTCCCTTTCGGTTATTATTAGTACTGCTCGAGGATTTTGGGCCAGTGGCTCCCTCTCTGTCTGACCCATCTCCCATGGTTGTTGGATAAATAACATGAGGAAGGAAAGATCATAGCCTGCCATGGTTAGTGTATGGATAATATGGGGAACGAAAGATTACAGCCATTGTCTGGAAGAAAAGTGGGATAAAATGTATTAGACAGAAGGAGAAGCTACTTTGTCGGGGCATTCAAAAGCCTTTCGCCTGTTGGCAGCCCTAATAATAACAACATTGCTGTTGTGCCTTGGTGCATTTTTCAGCAGTAGTTAGTTGCTGTTTTTCATGTCGAGGACACAGAGGGAGCGAAGCTTGGCTGGTGGACAGCATAGGGTTAAGCTTTGGGTTTCCAACGTACTTCCTGAATAGTGCATAATGAAGCACAGAGGCACCTCAGATTGTGTCTGCTTCCCCCACAAAATCAATAGATACCACATTATGTACAACACAACCTGTCCAATAATAAATATGGCATGATCTATTATATTAACTGTACAATCCTATGCGGGGTTACTCCAGTCTAAAACCATTTGTTTCAATGAGTTTAAGCAACTGTGTACTGTAAAACCCTGATAGAGGTCCGCCAGTGTTCTCTCTAAACTGAGTTAGTGTGAGCTAGCTCACAGTTTTTTAGCCTCCGGCTCACACATTTTTGTCTTCGCTCAGGAAGGATGGCTCCAGAGCAAACTAACTTATGCAGCAGCCAAATCGCTCACTCACAACTTTAATGCCAGTAGCTCACAAAGTAGAATTTTTGCTCACAAGCGTCCACAGCTTAGAGGGAGCATTGCACTTTTTTTTAGAGATAAACCAGTTCATGTTGGTATCACAAAAGATGACCGCAGGCCTCATGTCTTGTTCTGAAGTGGAGCCAGCCTGAGATATTAGCTGTCTGGCTGGAGGACCTAAGTCTTAGAGAGCACCTAAAGAAGATAAAAACCTGCACACACATCTGCATCGGGGCTAGGCATGAATGAGTCACTTCAGATAAAACAACAAACGCTGCTCTGATACTCTTGCCCATTCATGTCATCTTCTCTTAACTGGTCATCTTTAACAAATTAGAAATATTCCAGTTATTCCCCTCCGGGGAGGACGCAGCCACGAACAGTGTCTGGAAAAGCAGCAGCTGGGCGCCAGGGCACAAACGGGGCTCGGCTGCAAAAAAAAAAAAAAAGCAATATCGTCTTAATGAAAAAGTGATGGATCTTCTTCCGTACACAGCTATCAGAAGAGCTGTGAACAGACTTCTCCTATATATATATATATATATATAAATTTGGTGCCCATTTCAGCCAATCTTCTGCAGCAAGAAACAGGGACTCTTCCGAGACCAAAAAAGTAATTAAGATGGAGAATCAATATTATTTGGGGTAATGGATACGATTAGCTCTGAGGGTGGACAAAGAGTCCCCCAAAGCGCTGTGCTTGCCCACCCGCCCCTTCTTCAATGAAGCTTCAGGAGACAGGGTTGCCAGCTCTGGGGTGAGGAATAACTGGAGACTTGAGGGGTGGAGCCTGGGGAGGGTGGGGTTTGGGGAGGGGAGGGACCTCAGAAGAGTATAAGGCCACAGAGTCCACCTTCCAAAACAGCCATTTTCTGCATGTGAACTGATCTCTGTTCCCTGGAGAACAGTTGTAATCCCAGGAAATCTCCAGCCAGCACTTGGAGGTTAACAAACACCAAAAAAAAATGGAAATACAATCAATGCAGATATACAAACACAGAGAATAATCTGTTGCACTGTACACATCACACTACAGACTACTGACTTCTTATACAGTTCTACTTACAACCAAAATTAATACAGCAAACAGTTTTGCCACCATGCATAAATGATATCTGCACCAGTTGAATAGTGACCTAATAGCCCTTGAAAGTAAAAGTCTCTCTTCAGATTGGTGTGGTCACCCGCTCATGGTGCAGAGAAGAGTTTCCAGAAGAAAGCATGCAATATTTATTTATTTATTTATTTTATTATATTTATACCCCGCCCTCCCCGCAAACGGGCTCAGGGCGGCTTACACAGGCACAAAGTGCATACAATATATAAAACAGTTAACATTCCATATAGATAAACCAGGTAAAATTCAAATCTATCGAAGCACGACTAAAAACTCCCAGTATCTTGCATAGCAGAAGGGCAGGCCAGGACCACAGCTAGATGTTACCCCGCCCTCCGGCAGTATCGCTGTATAATGGAGCAGTGTTGGTAGTGGCAGTGGTGGCTCCTACTCAAAAGCCTGGTGGAAGAGCTCCGTCTTGCAGGCCCTGCGAAACTGCACAAGGTCCCGCAGGGCCCTGATCTCCTCCAGGAGCTCATTCCACCAGATAGGAGCTGCCACTGAAAAGGACCTGGCCCTTGTTGCTGCAAGCCTGGCCTCCTTAGGGCCCGGGGTCACCAGCCGGTGTTGTGACCCCGACTGAAGTGCTCTTTGGAGAATATATGGAGAAATATGAGCTCAAGACTAGCATGCCTAGGTTGCGTTGCCGTTTCTTAGGGCTTCATTAGGGCTTTAGTGTTGGAGCTGCAAACATTAAACTATCTGTGAAATACATTCCAAACTAATAAAGGAAGCAGATTGATGGGCTTCTAGGACTCACCTCAACCCAGCTCTGGCAAGATTCAAAATGACACGAAGTCTACATAAAGTAGCTAGGCGGTTATGAATGATTGTTTCCAGTTGCAAATTTTTTTCCCCCAAATTTGCCTTCATACCATATATATTGGTCAGCAGTTTCCATTCTTCATATTTTGTACTTGGTTTCTGCAGACTAATTTCTATTGGGTATGTATGCGGTACGGCATCTATACACAATGTATATGTCTAACACAAGAGGACTTAGGGGAGAGCGGAAATCCCATTTCCTCCCCACCGTCCCTCATTCTCACTAGCATTGTTACGTGGAGAGGAGTTTCTTTTCAAAAAATAAAATAAAATAACTTTTTAAAGATATAGACATCATACTCCCATAATTAGATGTAGACACATAACCCCGCAATTATATTAATCATCTTTCCAGGAATAATAAAAATACTTGTATGTGTATTTTTCCCATGCTTAAAGTTTTGCATATTTATTCTTCTTATTTATATTTAAAACATTTGTGTGCTGCCTTTCCACTCAAATCCAGGTCCAGAAGGCAGCAAACACCAAAACATATTAACAATTAAAAATACAGTTAGAATTACAAAATTCAGTTAAAGACACGTCATTAAACAATACCAGGAGGAAGGCCAATAACTGTTATTGGGGGTATGTCGGATGAAACAAAACAGTCTTTACCTGCTGGCAAAAGACCTTGATGGAGGAAGACAGACAAACCTCCCTGGGGAGAGAGTGCCAAAGTTCTGGTGCCATGACGGAGAAGGCCTTTGCTTGAATTGCCACCCATCGAGCCTCAGATGGCAGGGGCAACCGAAGCAGGGCTTCTGAGGATGACCGGAGTGGGTAGGTTTGTATGGGAGTACCTGTCTGGCAGGCAAACATCTTGGAGTGGATCCAGACTAAGCTGGGAATTTCTGCCAGTTCCCCCTTCCTGCTGCGGACCCTCCCTGACGTCATTCCCCAGAAGCAGCATTTACTGGGGATCAGTGGGCTGCAGTGGGAGGGGGAAAGCAGGAAAGTTCTGTTCTGCCATTGGAAAATCTCATCCCGATCCCACTCAGTATCTTCAACAGCCATGACTCAAGCCGTGACTACCTCACTGCTGACTCAAGCAGTTGTAGAGTTGCCAATGCCCAAGTGGAGACTGGAGCAGTGTTCCCTCAAAGCTGAGTTAGTGTGAGCTAGCTCACAGTTTTTTAGCCTCCGGCTCATACCTTTTTGTCTTAGCTCAGGGAGGATGGCTCCAGAGAAAACTAATTTATGCAGTGGCCAAATCGCTCGCTCACAACTTTTCATGCCAGCAGCTCACAAAGTAGAATTTTTGCTCACAAGACGCCACCGCTTAGAGGGAACATTGAACTGGAGATCTCCCAGAATTACAATCGATTCCCCCAGACTACAGAGATGAGTTCCCTGGAGAAAATGGCTGCTTTGGAGGGGGGACTCTATGGCATTATACCCCACTGAGGTTCCTCTCCAAACTTTGCTCTTCCCAAACATCACACACACACACACACACACACCCATTTCCAGGAATTTCTCAGCTTGGAGTTGGCAACTCTAAGTTGCCAAAAAGCCCTGTGGTGGGATTTCATTTCCTTCAGCCTTTCAGGCACTTGTGTATCTGTGCGGCGGGTGAAATTGATTCTCCCCATGGTCACGGATAGTTGGATCAGGTAATTAACGTCAGCAGAACTGGGGAAATAAACATGCAGAGCTGATTTCTATAAAGTTTAGAACATCAACAGAATGGCAAGACGCGTTAACTAACTCTACGCTTACCAATAATGGAGAGATCATCAGGCTTTAAAAAATAACTTCGAAGCAGTGAGGTAGCAGAACAGGCAGAAATAAAAGCAAAAAAGAAACGTTCAATACGCTTTGAACAGTAAAATGCGTTACTAATGGACGTATACATTATACAGCTCCCCCTAGAGTTCAGATGGACTAAACATGCCCTACAACACTATTTAGATTGATCGTGCTGCTCACGTCTTATCAACTTCCAACTGGGGAATGACATGGAGGGGACTGACTCCTATTAGGCTGTGCAAATAAAGTCAGGGCCTCAAAGAGGGCAAATTGATCGTTTTAAAAATAGCGAGGGGTCCATCCAGAAATCTCACGTGTTGTTCGGTCTTAAATGTAACCTGGACCATTTCCTTCGTCCAACTGAAACAGAACCTGGTAATATCTGCAAGAGGCACCCTTCTTTGTCTTCCTTCAGCAGCCCTGTCTGATCAATTGCACAACCATTGTTCGATAATCACTACAAGATCTATCTGCCTCCCCACCTTTCCTTCTTTGCAAACTCCCCCCCCCCAAGCAAAGACGTAGGAAACCTGCCTTTCATAACAGGAGAGGTCTGTAAAGCCCAGAAATTCTAAGCAAAAGCTGCTCCTGCTATGGGAATTGCCTTATTTGGGTAACCTCTTGAGTTTATGAGTTGGATGACATTTACAGATAAGAGGGACTGTTTTCCAGATCAGAGCACAGGTTACTCTCATGCTGGTTGAAACAAGCATACACAGTCCACGGAACTTGCCTGTGGTTTCCCGGTTCATTATCAAACCAGTTTCCCCACTTATATATATTTTTCCCCTTATAAAACTCACGAAACTAAAGAAAGATGCTTACGTCGCTGTTGGAAATGCAGGGCACCCAAGACTGGAGAGTCAGGTTTTATAACAACACCAAGATAACTGTGCTAGGATATAATTATGCTGCGAGGACAAATTCACTTGAGCCAAACACTTTGGGTGCCAGCCTGAGAGACCTCCCCCTCCCCCAGGCCCACCACTATAATCAATGGGATACTAACCCTTATCTTCTTTCATTTACCTCCCACTAAAATAAATGGCCTATAAGGTGAGTTCCATACTGCAGCCATTCTCTACGACCCAGTCGGCATTGTAAGGAAGCACACATAATGTGGGGACACCAGTAAATGGTAAGAGTTGCTACCAAGGGGAGGAGAAAACTAGGTACACAGCAACCATTTTCAAGAGCAGCTGCGTACATGTCGCAGGGCTGTTTTTGTAGCAGGAACTTCTTTGCCTATTAGGCGACACACCCCTAATGTAGCCAATCCTTCAAGAGCTTACACAGCTCTTTTTACAGGATTGGCTACATTAGGGGTGTGTCACCTAATATGCAAAGGAGTTCCTGCTACAAAAAGAGCCCAACACCACAACTCTCTCTGTGCTCCACCCCTTGTTTTTTTTTCTGATTGGAACAGGGTTGCCACACCAAGCCTGGGAACCGGCGCATGGAGGGAGGGGGGTAGAGTTCCTATCCTCCACATGGGGCCTCAAGTTCTTTTGGAATTACAATTGATGTGCAGCCTACAGAGATCAGTTCCCCAGGAGACAATGGTTGCTCACCTTGCAGTGGTTTCTCCCCTCCCCAAGCCCTGTCCTCCCTAGGCTCCACCCCCACATCTCTAGGAATTTCCCAGCCTGGAGTTGGCTGGGGCAAAGGATATGGGGGGACGACATCACCGATGCTGCTAAGTCGATTTTGGGTACAACTCAGAAGTGAGTAGGGTTGCCAGGTCCCTTTGCCATCATGGCAGGGGGGTTCTGGGGGGGTTCTGGGGGTGGGCAGGATGTCGTGCGCAATGTCCCTGGCACAATGACATCACCCAGAAGTGACATCATCACATCGGCACCATTGTGCATGAAGCTCTGGGTTTTGGGCAAGACTCTATGGGGTTTTTTGCCTTCAAAACCATAGAGTTTGCCGAGAAACTAGAGCATCACCATGCGGCATCCCCAGCATGCTGATGTCACCCAGAAGTGATGTCATCACACTGGGGACATCACGGGATGATGTCCCTGTTTGGGGTGGGGTTTCCCCTGCTGGCCAGCTGGCCCTTGGTGGATCAAAGCCTCCCAAAGCAGGGGAGCCCCCACATGGAGGCTGGCAACCCTAGAAGTGACAAAAGGTAGCTCTAGGAATCTCCAGAAACCCTCTGGTGATGTTGCTACAGCCCTAGCAAGCTTAGATTGGAGGGACTCTTCTTAACTGTAGCCACAGGGCAAGAGGCACCATCTGGGGATTGCAGGAATGAGGGTTAGTTACCCTTCCCTTATGTTAAAGACCACATGTGATCAAGGCTGTCATATTTTCTTTGGGCGTGGTACTTGTAACACACTTGTAACACATTGTTTGTTTATTTATTCTAGGGCACGTTCATCAGTAACACACTCATCAGTGGCGGCCCCCTCGGTCCCATTGCCCCCCTCGGTCCCATAAAATACATATCGTCTTATGAATAATTTAAAAATTATCTCTAAAAAGACATCAATCGGCCTTATCATGTCTTTGCACCCAGTGGAAGGTCTTCCTGGACCCCAGTAAATTGTTTCCATTTCCTGTCCCGTGTTTGGACACTACATATAATTCTTCATCCTGGGGTGAGCCCATACTTTGCCTGCAGAAAGTCCTAGATTTAAACATGGGCTTGGGTTGCCAGCCTCCAGGTGCCACCTGGAGATCTCCCACTATTATCGTTGATCTCCAAATGACCAAGAGAAAACGGTGGCTTTGGGGAGCTGATTCTATGATATTATTCCCTGCTGAGGTCCCTCCCCTCCCTCCCCATACCCTGCCCTCTCCAGCCTCCACCCCCAAAATCTCCAGGTATTTCCCAAACCAAAGCTGGCAACATTGTGCATCTACAATCAGAAGCATCTCCAGTGCAGAGGACAAAAGAGTTTTCTGCCTGCAACTGTCAAAACTCTACATAGACAGATATCCCATGACAGGACATCCCTTGACCTGACCTGATACGGTTTAGCAGCTTCAGTGAAGAGCGTGTGGAGAACCTCTGTCAGGTCGGTCACCTTGCCCTCCTCTCACTAAGACTGCAAGTGACTTGAATGGTGGTTTCCCGGGCGAGGCATGTTGGAAGGTGCCAGACAGAGATCAGAAGTCTGGCCTGTCTTACCGCTAAACTGTCTTCTTGGTGAGGGAGATCATCTTCAAATGCTCAACTGTGTTAAAAAAGGATACCATGGATTTTTTTTTAAGCTAGCACACCAGGAGAAAATGTTCCTGTCATTCCTATGCCAGTTTTCTATTTACAAGGAGCAATGTGTGTAGGGGAGTCTTCACAGATACGCTTCCTCCACCTGTAGTGAGAAGTGGTATGGTCCACTTACTATCTGATTCGGTACAGATCAGCTGTAGGACAGGGAATTTGGATGGATGGTAAGAACCAGGGCTCTTTTTGTAGAAAAAGCCCAGCAGGAACTCATTAGCATAAGAGACCACACCCAACAGCAAAACCCATTAGCACAGTAGACCACACCCCCATGTTGCCAGAAGTGTGGTCATCCAGCCACACCCACCTTTCCCTTCTTATTCTGTTTACCTTGTTTGTTGTCAAAACCCAGGGCTTTTTTTGTAGCAGGAACTCCTTTGCATGTTAGGCCACACACCCCTAATGTAGCCAATCCTAATGAGTTCCTGCTGTTGGGTGTGGCCTGTTATGCTAATGAGTTCCTGCTGGGCATGGCCAACTCAGGAGCCAGCTGGAACTCGGTTCCTGTGCGTTCCTGCCCAAAAATAGCCCTGGTAAGAACCAGTGTGATATAGACTCGGGAGATCCGGGTTCAAATTCCTAACTTGGTCTGGTCACTCTCTGGGGTTTTAGGGGCAGAGCCTGGGGAGAGTGGGGTGTGGGGAGGGGGAGGAGCTCAGCACAGTGTAATGCCATGCAGTTCACCCTCCAAAGCTGGAGGTCGGTGGTAATTCCAGTAGACCTCCAGGCCTCATCTGGAGTAGGGTTGCCGGGTCCTCCTGGCCACCAACAGGGGATGAGGGAAGGGTTGCCAGATCTAGGTCGGGAAACTCCTGGAGGTTTTGGGGGTGGAGCCTGGGGAGGACAGGGACCTCAGTGGGGTAACTCATTTGGAATACTGTGTGCAGTTCTGGGCACCACACCTTAAAAAGGATATTATAGCTTTGGAAAAAGTGCAGAAAAGGGCAACTCGAATGATAAAAGGGTTGGAACACTTTCCCTATGAGGAAAGGTTAAAGCGCTTAGGGCTCTTTAGCTTGGAGAAAAGACGACTAAGGGGTGACATGATCGAGGTTTATAAGATTATGCATGGGAAAGAGCAGGTAAAGAAAGAGGTACTTTTCTCCCTTTCTCACAATACAAGAACTCGTGGGCACTCCATGAAACTGCAGAGCGGTCAGGTTAGAACGGATAAAAGGAAGTACTTCTTCACCCAAAGAGTGATTAACACATGGAATTCACTGCCACAGGAAGTGGTGGGTGCTACAAGCATGGACGGCTTCAAAAGGGAATTAGATAAGCATATGGAGCAGAGGTCCATCAGTGGCTATTAGCCACAAGGTATAGCTAGGGGCTCTGGGGCAAGTGATGCTCTGTCTTCTTGGTGCTTGGGGGGGGGGTCAATAGTGGGAGGGCTTCTAATGTCCTGGCCCCACTGGTGGACCTCCTGATGGCACTGGTATTTCTGGCCACTGTGTGACACAGAGTGTTGGACTGGATGGGCCTTTGGCCTGATCCAACATTGGCGTCTCTTATGTTCTTATGTTCTTATGTAACAACGCCACAGAATCCACCCTCCAAAGCATCCGTTTTCTCCAGGGTAGCTGATCTCTGTAGTTTGGAGATGAGCTGTAATTCCAGAGGATCCTCAGGTCCCACCTGGAGGCTGGGATTCCTAATCTGGAGGTTGTCAACAGGGTTGTCGTGAGGAAAGGTGTGTGCATGCCCCACTCTGAACTCATTGGAGGAAGGGAGGGATATGAGAGAGAGAGAGAGAGAGAGATGTATACTTCTACAGAGCCATGTTTATATACATGTCCAAAACAGATTTTTTTTGCAGATTTTTGCAGCCCTGTTGTCATAGATGTTCACAATGGATTTCTTTCTTTCTTTCTTTCTTTCTTTCTTTCTTTCTTTCTTTCTTTCTTTCTTTCTTTCTTTCTTTCTTTCTTTCTTTCTTTCTTTGTAATGGGTGAGGAATTCATTTATTCAATAAGTGTACAGATGAAGGATTTGCGAATTGCTTACAAGGAATGCAACGGAATCAATTACTGACGGTGCCATTGTTCCGCCACTGTAATCCGACACACACCTGTGAGAGTGGCCAGACTATGTGTATTTTAAAAAAATTCTCTCTTGCAGATTTACAACAACCGTGAGAAAAGATGAGCATCCCCTCCCTCCCTCCCTCCCTCCCTGAAAACAACCCCTCCAGAGAGAGGGAGTGGAAGGCAACGAAAGGGGAAGCTTTCAAGGCCCTGGAAAACGAAGGACGGAGAAATCTATTTATAAAAATATCAAAGAGAAAATACAACACTGGGTGTGTTGAAAATTGGAGGGGAGGGCAGCGGGGCACGAAGAGAATGGAATCTCGCCGCATGCCAAGGTGCTTAGGCCAGCGTCTCTTCTGCCCTGTCCGCTGGCTCCGTCTCAACGAATCCCAAACAGAACCAAACAGTCAAGGATCATTGGAGAGGGGGAGGGGGGAGAGTCGTAGTTCTGAACTTCTCCATTCAGAGTCGAGGGGCGGCGAGAACAGTGAGGCAGGCTTGGGGACTCGAAGGCAGGCTCCATTCTCCAAGGCCAGACAATTCCTGTTTTGTGCTCTGCCAGAAGTCTAATTGTGAAGCCCTTTTCAAATGCATCAAATCACCCAGCTCTTTCAAGTTGGTTCCCCCTCCCCTTCCTATTATTTGACTGACTTCCATATATATATAAATGCATAAACTACAGACAACCAAATGATGTTGCGGAATTCTGTAATTTCCAAACCTGATGCTTCCATAGAAAACAGTAGGGTGTTTCATCAATTGACGAGGTTGCCCTAATTCCCTTAACAAGGCAATTTACCTCCATCTGAATTAACACAAGATGTAAAACAAGACGTGATATTAGTGAAACGTATTTGTTTAGCCATTTACTTATTTGCAGATTGTATACTTCTACAGAGCCATGTTTATATACATGTCCAAAACAGATTTTTTTTGCAGATTTTTGCAGCCCTGTTGTCATAGATGTTCACAATGGATTTCTTTCTTTCTTTCTTTCTTTCTTTCTTTCTTTCTTTCTTTCTTTCTTTCTTTCTTTCTTTCTTTCTTTCTTTCTTTCTTTCTTTCTTTCTTTCTT
>NW_015176458.1:143794-154121 GCF_001447785.1 Gekko japonicus | reverse complement strand
TCTCTCTCTCTCTCTTTCTTTCTTTCTTTCTTTCTTTCTTTCTTTCTTTCTTTCTTTCTTTCTTTCTTTCTTTCTTTCTTTCTTTCTATTGTATCCTACTATAGACCCATTGTTTCCATAGATGTCCACAACAGATTTTTTGTTTGTTTTTGTTTTGGCAGCTTCTGTACTGCTATAGAGCCATGTTTTCATAGCCATTCACAACAGAATTTCTCTCCCCCCATTAAAAGCCATTAAATCATCATGAAAACACTGGATAAAAGTCAAATATAACTAATTAGGACTGGTTCTGGGTTTGGGGGGTTGGCTAGGTAAAAAAGTGCCCAGGCTCTCATCCCCTGCCTCCTGCCAGATCCCCTGCTCACACCCCCTTCCTGTCTACTTACTGGTGTGCCCCTCCCCCTCCCCTGCCCACATGGCCTTCTCTGCTAACTGGCTCAAAAGCCTTCTCACCACCTAGGGTTGCCGTTTGCCGTCCCAAGATAGGTAAACACTCACCTTTGGCTCCAATCCACCATGCTTGAGAAACTGATACAAAAGTGGTAGAAGAGATGCCGGAAAATGGCCTCCATCGTGAATTGTCCCCCATGTCTCTATGGCCTTTATCATAGAAATTCCTAGAGCATCACCCAGAACTGATGTCACCTTCTCCACAAACCCCACCTTCCACATCCACCACCCTCAAAATCTCCTGGCATTTGCTATGGTAACATTGGCAGCAGTACCACCACCCTTCCTCCTAGGGTGCCCGCTCCAGCTTGGGAAATACCTGTAGATCTGGGGGTGGACCCAGTGGAGGGAGGAGTTTGAGGAAGAGGAGGGACCTCAGGGGGGGTATAACGCCATAGAGTCCACCCTCCTCAGAAGTCATTTTCTCCAAGGGAACTGATCCCTGTCACCTGGAGTTTAGCTGTAATTCTGGGAGAGCTCCAGCCCCCACCTGGAGACTGGAAACCCTATGCCTTAGCTGCCTGCATGCCCTGCTCCTGACAGCACTGGTCCAAGCATGCACTACCTGCAAATCCTTCCCTAAGCAGGGCTGAGCAATGTTAGGGCTGCCAACCTCCAGGTGGGGCCTGGATATCTCCTCCTATTACAATTGATCAGGGAACAGAGATCAGTTCCCCTGGAGAAAATGGCTGCTTTGGAGGGCATTAGACCCTGATGAAGTCCCCAACCCTGCCCTCCCCAGGCTCCACTCTCAGAAGCTCCAAGTATTTCCCCTCTCAGAGCTGGCAACTTTGGTAACTTGTGTTTGGCCCGAAGTGCAGGTGGAGGGAGGGCTCACAAGCAAGAGGTCAGGGTGGGCAAAGGCTGTGAGCTGTGCTTAGGGAAATCAGCTCTGGCTTTGGGGATTCCTGGAAGTTTGGGAATTCTGCGTGGGCAGAGTTCGGGTAATGGAGAGAAGAAGGAGAAGATGGAGGAGGAGGAGGAGGAGATTGGATTTATACCCCGCCCTTCACTCGGAGTCTCAGAGCGGCTTACAAACTCCTTTCCCTTCCCCTCCCCACAATAGACACCCTATGAGGTAGGTGGGGCTGAGAGAGCTCTTTCCAGAACTGTCCTTGAGAGAACAGCTCTGACAGAACTATGGCTTGCCCAAGGTCATCCAGCAGCTGCAAGGGGAGGAGTGGGGAATCAAACCCAGTTTTCCCAGATCAGAGTCCGCGCACTTAACCACGATGCCAGTAGGGATGTGATGCTAGGGTTGCCAGCTCTGGGTTGGGAAATCCCTGGAGATTTTGGGGGTGGAGTCTGGGGATGGTGAGGGGGTTCAAGGAGGGGAGGGAGCTCAGCAGGGTATAACGCCATGGAGTCCACCTTCCAGACTAAGTCCAATGACAGGCAAAGAATTATAGCCAAAGCAAGAAGCAAAAAGGCCCAGAGGGAATATTTTGCAGGTTAAAAACCATCATTAAAACGCATCCGGCGTTTGTATTGGTTGCCAACTTGGGTGAAAAGAGCAGAGTCCACCTTCCAAAGCAGCCATTTCCTCCAGGACAATTGGTCTCTGCCCTCCGGATACCAGTTGTTATTTCAAGAGACCTCCAGCCACCACCTGGAGGTTGCCAACTCTATGTGATGCCATTGATTCCCACCCTCTGAAGCTGTCATTTCATTCAGGTGACCCGATCTCTGTAATCTGGAGATGAGATGTCATCCTGGGAGAACTCCAGCCCCCCACTTGCTGGAAGCCCCCTGGGTGCTCTCCCATTTTGGGCTGTCCTGACACGAGCCACGTTAACTAATAAAACCCTCCAGTCAAAACAGTACGAAACACAAACCAGTAACAATAGCAGGTCACTCAACCAGATCTTATTCAGGCAGCCTTCAGGTGGTGTCATAAATGCCCCCTTTAGACCTCATCCGCGCATTCTTTAGAAGAACACCTTCCTTACAGGTCTTACGAAGGCGGGGCTGGGAATGGACAACCCCAGCTGGTTTTTGTGGCGCTTTCCCAAAGCACTGGAGTGCCCAAGAAACAAGTCCTGAAATAGCCACCACGAGGAGTGCCAACCTCCAGGTTGTGGTCAGAGGTTTGCTGGGATTACAACAGATCTCCAGGCGACAGAGATCAGCTCACCTGGAGAAAGTGGGCACTTTGGAAGGTGGACTCCATGGCACTATACCCCGCTGAAGTCCCTCCCCTCCCCAAATTCTGCTGTCCCCAGACTCCACCCCCAAAGTCTCCAGGAATTTCTCAGCCCGGAGCTGGCAACCCTAGCCACCACTGTGCAAAGCTCCCTGTAAGAGGAAACAGAAGGAGTTGGCTTCTGGAAGGGAACGTTGACGCATGGGTTTATACATGGAGAGACGATTCTTCAGGTATGTGGTCTGCGGGCCATGAAGGACTTGAAAAGTTAACGTCAGCACCTGAAAGAGCCAAGAAACATTGCCAGACAATGTAATTGCCGCAAGACAGGTGCATGATTAAGATAACACACCTTGGCAAGCAGAAACGTTCCTGAATTCCAAACCAACAGAAGTCCCTTGATTGTCTTTAAAGGTAATCCCATGAAGAGTGCATTCTTACGACATAATCTAGCCTCAAAGTTACAGTAGCATGGATCAGTGTGGCCACCTCTTTGGGTTTCTGGAAGTCAGCCATTTTGTGTACTAGATGTAACTGAAGGAAGACGCTCCTTCTACCAGCCCTCCTCTGTTTCTCCATCAGCAGAGTCAGATCCAAAATGACCCTGTGGGCTGTTCATGCATTCCACCAGGGATTTCTCAGCTCCCTCCAGGCACTCAGGTTTTCTTATCAGCATCAGCTCCATCTTATCTGGATTCTGCTTCAGGTAAACTGACTGGTGTGTATATAAAAAGCTGTATAATTTATACAGTTCCTACTTGTTGGTGTCCTGAAGAGTGGGAGGTCTTGTAGTAACTTTTAAAATGCGATGAAACAAGACAGGGTGGCAGGACAGGTTGAACATCAGTCCTGGCTGAGGCAAAGGGGCAGGTCCCTCGGGCTACGCCGCCTGTCAGACTTAATCCCATTTAAAGTGCCAACATTGTGCTCTGTTGAGAAAGATGGATCTGCCAGGGCTGGAGTTCGTTTCCGCTTCTGATTGAGTCCCCTTCCATGCCGCACATGCCATGCCCTGTCTCTCTTCTTGCGCTGTCCTAGTAAAGCTAATTCACATGACTGTTCTTGGTCATATTTTGAGGTGACTTTTCTGTGTTGATGGCCTGGTCTTCATTGTGAGACTGAAATTAGCTGTAGCCTTTGAAGTAGTGTTGACCAATCCCAGCTGGGAAATTCCTGGAGATTTGGGACTAAAGCCAGGAGCAGGAGGAGCAGGAGGAGCAGGAGGAGGAGGAGGATTTATACCCCACCCTTCATTCAGAGGCTTAAAGTGGCTTACAATCTCCTTCCTTTCCTCTCCCCACAGCAGACACCCTGTGAGGTAGACACTCTGAAAGAACTGCTTTTGAGAAAACAGCTCTGAGAGAACTATGACTGACCCAAGGTCACCCATAGGGTTGCCAGGTTCTACCTGTGGCTATGGTGGGGGAGTCCAGGCCCTCTCCGGGACGTCTTCAGACCATAGAGTTTTCCCTCGAATGATAGAGCATCCCCCCCAGCAATGTGCCCAGTGTGATCCTGGCACTTTGGGGGTGGGGTTCCCCCCAGCAGCCCATCAAGTAAGCAAACCCCTCCCCCCCCTGGAGACCTGGCAACCCTAGTCACCCAGAGGGCTGCATGTGGAGGAGTGGGGAATCAAACCCGCTTCTCCAGATTAGAGTCCACCGCTCTTAACCACTTACACCAAACTGGCTCTCCTACGTCAAACTGGCTCTACCAAACTGGTTGGGGAGAGGAGGGAGCTCAGCAGGGTATAATGCCACAGAATCGACCTTCCAAGGCAGCCACTTTCTCCAAGGTTACTGATCTCTGTAGTCTGGAGAGCAGTCCTTATTCCAGGAGATTTCCAGGCTCCACTTGGAGGTTGGAAAGCATATGGTCAGGATGGTACCAGGAGATCCTTAAATGAATCTCCTGCAAGGTTTTTCAAGCTTAAGATCAGCCAAGGTATAGGTGGTATTTAGTGGAAAGACGCCCAAGGACAAGTCTCAGAGAGCTCCCTCCCAGAGGACTCCAGCTGTAGGATACTTAGAAGGAGCCCTCAGAGGGGAGTGAGTTGCCAGCCTCCATGTGGGGCCTGGAGATCTCCCAGAATTAGAACTGACCTCCAGGCTACAGAGATCAGCTCCCCTTGAGAAAATGTTGGCTTTGGAGGGTGGACTCCATAGCATTTCCCTCTGCTGAGACACCTCTCCTCCCCAAATCCTGCCCTCCACAGTTTCCACTCCCAGATCTCCAGGAATAACCCAACCCCAAAATGGTAACCCTGCAGGCATTAAAATAAATTTCAGGCTTATAGCTTGCCTTGAATCCATGGGCAAAAAAGAGTTTGCCCTCTACAACTTCTGATTACAGCCCAGATCAGACAACCTGAACCAGGGCTTGGACACTCGGCAAGATGGCCCCTGAACTTCCCCACCACCCACACCACGATGCCTTTGTTTCACCCTGCCTTTGTAAAAGTTTGCCCCATCGTTCCAACCCCCAATCTGCCATTTTAAACTCCTTTTAAAAATTTGTGACATTGGGGAGGGGGATCTACTACTTCTCCCATTTTAAAAATGCCATTGATTTTCAGAGTCAGATTGAAATATACCGAGGCCCTGAGTTAGGTCAATGTTCAAAAGACCCCATAGCATTACCCCAAATAAAGGGGGTAACTCTGTTTAGTAATACTTTGTATGTAGAGGCCCTTTGTTATCTGAAGCCCTAAACTTCAGTGACACAACCAGCAGTTTATTTTTGACACATGTGAAGAAGTGTTCTCAAATTTCTACCCTACAGCGTTTCAATGAATTTTGTGTATCCGAACACGAAACCAAACCAGTACATATCAGCAATTCTTTTTTCCCCTTAAAATGCTTGATCTCCCCCACCCCCTGCTTGCCACTCCTTTTGCGGGTCCGATCTGTCATGCTGTCAACAGCGCCAGGCTCCTCTCCAGCTGGTCACCCCGTTTAACACGGAGGAGTCAATTTAATGCCTGTCATGTTCTCCTTGACTTTTATAAGGTTGTAAAATGTGTTCCTTTGCACGTGTGGTTTCACGTGCCAGCCCAGGCTCATCATTCGGTGCGCGCAAGAGCGCATCGTAGAAGTGTTTTAACACGCCTGCTGCAAACGAAAAGAGCCATAATGGGAATTCATCCTTGAAACTGCTCTTTTGTGTTGATATATGGTGCCTTGCCTGGGATGTCCATCAAAGCAATGCTTCCATTCTCACAGGGGAAACTTGATGTCATAGATACAGCTTGGGTTGGAAGACACCTGGAAGAAAGCAGGGCTGTGGCTCAGTGGTTGAGCATCTGCTTGGCATGTAGAAGATACCAGGTTCAATCCCTGGTGTCTCCAGGTAAAAGGATCATGAAGTGTCAAACCTCTGCCTGTGGCCTTAGGGAGCCACCACAACCAGTCTGAGTAGATAATACTGACTCTGGTGGCCCAAGGGTCTGATTCCCTATAAGGCAGCTTCATGCTTTCATACAGGGGTCATTTCGTAGAAAAAGAGCTAGGGGAACTCATTAGCATAACTCATTAGCATATGCCACACCCTCTGACAACACCGGAAGTGTGTCATAAGGCCACACCCCCTGACATCACTGGAAGTGTGTCATAAGGCCACACACCCCGCCCCCAACGGTCCCGGCCGCCACCACCGGCCTTGCAGCTCCACTGCCGAGCCCCATGAGGGGCTCAACGATGGACCTGCAAGGCCGGCGGGAGTGCAAGGAAGCCCCGCGAAGGCCCTCCCTGGCCCCAGGCAGGCAGGGGTGGGGAGAGGCAGGGAGGAAGCAACTTACCCTCCCTCTTCTCCTGCCTCCTCCTGGCTGAATGAGGGCCTGAAGCGGGGCGGCTGGAAGCAGGGGCGGGGCTTCATCATGTGCCCCGCCCCCATACCTCACCCGGGGAAACTGCGATCCCCCGCGATGCCCCCCGAAATGACCTCTGCTTTCATATATTCCTGGCTGATTTTCACATGCTTAAAAGAGGGAAATGTAGGATGCAAACCACTGTGTGTGCCTCCATTTTCTCCAGGGGGACTGGTCTCTGGAGTCTGGAGATGAGCTGTAATTCCAGGAGATCCCCAGGCCCCACCTGGAGGTTGGCATTCCTCTATGGGGTAGCTGAGGATTGCTCAGAGCTTCTGAGTCTCAGGCTGAAGAAAGGTGTGTACGTGAAGCATGTCCCTGAAACTTCCCCTGCTGCCTGCCTCAGGACCAGAAAGAAACTGTGCATGGATTCCAAGCCAGGAGTCATCCAGACGACAGGGACGTCAGACTGCACCAGGTCCAAAATGTTTAGTGCCCAGATCCCACAGTGTAGAGAGAATCACAGCTTTGTGATAAAGTTGTGGTGGCCCCCGTTTGCAGAATTATGTATGCAGAACTCTTCATTTCACGTCATTGGCCGATGACCTGCTCCTAGTAGAGGCCAATTGGAAGGAGCCAAGGCCAGAACAATCCATCGTACAGAGACAGAGCAAGTACCTTCTTGGGGCGGGCCTGTGGCTCAGCTGAAGAGCCTCTGGTTCGCCTGCAGAGGGTCCCAGGTTCAGTCCCCAGCAGTTAAAAGGGCCAGGTTGTAGGGGATGCCTGAGCCCCTGGAGAGTTGCTTCCAGTCTGAGTGGACAATACTGACCCTGATGGACCAAGGGTCTGATTCAGAATCAGGCAGCTTCTATTGAAATTGCACGATTGTTAAAACATCAAATTGTTGTTAAGTTAAATAATGCAACTAACCTATGCTTTTTATCAATTGCATTTTTGTACGTTCTAAAATATAAAATGAACTACGCTGTTATGTAATTTTACTGTTTTGTGTTCTACAATAAAAATTATTAAAGAAAAAGAATCAGGCAGCTTCGTGTGTGCTTGCACACTTGGGACTCACAGAAGACTTTAGTCTTTTTCTTTTCTTTCCTTTTTAATCTCGTTGCACATTAGAAACTTACACAAAGTGATCATCACCCTCTGCCCACTTTAGGGAGAAATTTACGGGGAGAGGCTCCACTGAACAAAATCTACAGCTGTTTGTCATTGGTTTTAAGGCCCTGGAAAATACATTCTGACATAAAACTCCACCGTTTACTTTGTGGGTGAAGATCTCCTCAGCAGCCCCTCCCCCCCTCGATTATGCAAAGGCACATTAGCACCTGAATAGCTGAGATAGCATCAGAAATATTATTATGAGAGATAAAAAGCCTAAGACTGCCAATGAATGCACAGCCCGGCTTAATAAAAAAATATTCGAGCGGATTTGTCCCTAGGACTGTAATTTTACATAATGTTGCACCGCCAGCCTACACACAGCCTACATTATAATTCTGTTCTTACCATTAAGCAAATGTTATTTTCCTTCGGTAGCTTAGGACTACTTTTCTTCAAAAATTTACTTACTGCCAATGGTGGCAGAATAAATGTTTAAGGGGACGCAATGAAAGAGCAAAAGCATTTCTGAAAGCACTCCGATCCAACACAGAGTTGATGCAGACAGAAGGATTTCAGACTCCAGAGCACACATTTCTGGCCTTCCCCCTTCCCACTGAAGTTTGAAATGTTTTTCCTCAGAGATCCCCCCCTCCGGACAGCATGGGGGGCATTTGGGACTACACTGGAAGGAGGAGGTGAGAAAGTGGGCCTTCAGTCCACAGACACGCTGTGTTGGGTCCAACCAGGGGTAGTTTCGTAGAAAAAGAGCTAGGGGAACTCATTAGCATAACTCATTAGCATATGCCACAACCCCTGACATCACCGGACATGTGTCATAAGGCCACACCCCCTGACATCACCGGAAGTGTGTCATAAGGCCACACACCCCGCCCCCAACGGTCCCGGCCACCGCCGGCGGCCTTGCAGGTCCACTGCCGAGCCCCATGAGTGGCCCGGCAGTGGACTTGCAAGGCCAGCGGGAGTGCAAGGAAGGCCCGCGAAGGCCCTCCCTGGCCCCAGGCAGGCAGGGGTGGTGAGAGGCAGGGAGGAAGCAACTTACCCTCCCTCTTCTCCTGCCTCCTCCTGGCTGAATGAGGGCCGGAAGCGGGGCAGCTGGAAGCAGGGGGCGGGGCTTCGTCATGTGCCCCGCCCCCCGTACCTCACCCGGGAAACTGCGATCCCCCACAATCCCCCCCCGAAATGACCTCTGGGTCCAACCCTGTATCTCATGCACGAGGTGTGAGGAAAATAATTCCGGAAAAGGGGTGATGTTTCCAGCGGATGGGGCACCGACTCACAATGACCTTGGGGAGGCCAAAGTGCGTAAACCCAGCCTTTCTAATCCTCATCTTCTCTGGGTCCATTTTCCTTTGTTGATCAAAGACTTAGGAGACAAATCTTCTCCAGCTCCCTCCTTACTGTTGCCAAATATTTTACCACTCCCTGTGCATTTGTTTGGAGATCTCTCTGGCAGGTGTCAGGAACTTCCCCTGCTAGGGCTGCAAACTCCAGGTTGAGAAATTCCTGGCGATTTGCGTGTGGAACCTGGGGAGGGGAGGCATGTCGGTGAAGTGTAATGCCACAGAGTCCACCCTCCCCAGGTGAACTTCTATCCCTAGTCTGCAGGCCAGCTGTAATCCCAGGAGATCTCCAGGCCCCACCTGGAGGTTTTACAAGAACTGGGACTCCCGGTGTAATCCAGCTGGTAGAGGCAAAGAAACACCGAGTGTATAGCCATTACAACAAGCACTTAACTGCAATACATCCATTTTCTTCCTTTGTGTAATGTTTATAAATTATATAATCAAATAAACAATAAAGTATCTAAGCTTATTCAGGGTAATTATTATAGTCTCAAGTTTAAACATTCTTACAGTCACAGAAGCTCAGGGCAATAACTTCTGCTGTTCACAACATACAATTCACAGTCACAGGGCGTTCGCAGACACAGTGTAGCTTAAAGGGACAGTTTTGAGCAACACGTCCTTTACAATGCAAATTAAAGAAACTGTTCAGCTCCCACAACAAATGTTGCATAAATATACAAACTAGAAACTCACTCCCAAAAATTATACAATTTTCAACATAAGAATTAAACCTTCTGTAACATGGAGTGGTTTCTTTTGCAATCTGAATTTTGCACAGAGTACGTGTCTCTTAGGTAAGTGGCACATTTCAACAAACTTCTTCAAGTCGCGCAGAAAGATTCAAAGGATTTAGAAGGCACTCAGATCGGAACCCGTTTTGCATGAAACATGATTGTACCTAGTAAGGCTTAACACTTCCTTCAATATGGATATCTAGGTTCCGATACATGAGTGCCTTCTCCATGTTATAGATCAGCAGTTCACAACCTGTGGGTCGCGACCCCTTTGGGGGTCGAACGACCCTTTCACAGGGGTCGCCTAAGACCATCGGAAAACACAAATTTCCGATGGTCTTATGATAGCAACGAAAATAATTTTATGGTTGGGGGTCACCACAACATGAGGAACTGTATTAAAGGGTCGTGGCATTAGGAAGGTTGAGAACCACTGTTATAGATGATTTAATTCATGAAATTTGTATAATTTTCGAGACTGAGTTTCTAGTTTACGCAACATTTGTTGTAGGAGCTGAACTGTTTTGGAACTGTTTCTTTAACGCGCATTGTAAAGGATGTGTTGTTTGAAACTGTCTCCACAAATTGGGAGAGTAGACAACAATGTGTCAAATGATGTTCAAGGTAGATAAGTGCAAAGTGATGCACATTGGAACAAAAATCCAAACATTAAGCACGCACTAATAGGGGAAATGACTGAAAGGGAAAG
>NW_015176458.1:111427-143779 GCF_001447785.1 Gekko japonicus | reverse complement strand
GACTTTGTGATCGCACTATATAGCTCCATAGAAAGGTCAACCCAGTGTGTCACAGTGGTGAAAAAGGCAAACTCTGTGCTGTGGATTATTAGGAAAGGGATCTAAAATAGAACAGCTAATGTTATAACCCCCCTGTATAGATCTGTGTTCCAGTCTTATTTGGAATACTGTGGGTGCAATCAGATGGACTGTCTGATCCAATGTTATCCCTTCTCCCTACCAGATTTAATGTGCATTTCCAGACAGCGACATCTTTTTTCCATTCCCCAGTCATCGACTTTTCTGACACCGGAGAAAGTCCAGTGTTTATGGATCGAATTGTTCTCACCGCACATTTCCGGCCATCTCTCTGTTGTGCACTCAAGCTGTTTGGGAGGCCAGCAGCTTCCACTCCCTCTGCCATTTTTTTCACAGTTAGCAATATGCGCATAACCACCCTTGGCAAATAAATGGTTCTGTGCATGCCCAAAGTAGACTAAAAAAAAAGAAGTTGCCTGCCTGCTCCGTGGTGACCGTGCAGCAATAGACTGGTCAGTCAACCATGGAGTGAGACGGGATTAGGATGGTGTGTCTGGTCAAAACTCTCTGGAAGAAATAGTTCTGGAGAAATTAGAAGCACGGCCAGATGACGCCAAGCCTGTCGTCTGACTGCAGCCTGTGTGTGGTTTTGGACCCAAAAAGGATGGGGAAAGTACAGAGGAGTTTAACCAAGATGATTAAGGGGTTAGAGCACCTTATCTATTAGGAAAGGCTGGTGAACCTGTTGACTTTTCAGTTTAAAAAAATAGAAAACTAGGAAGGGGGGAATACTTCTTTACTCAGTGACTAATGTAGTGATGACCAGAGCATAGACAGCTTAAAAGGGGATTAGACAGATTCATGGAGGATACCTCTATCAGTAGCTACTAGCCGTGGTATTTAAACCTTTGAATCCTGGTGCCAGAAGGCAACATCAGGGAAGGCTATGCCCTATTGTTGGGCCTCCAGAGGAACTGGTTGGCCACTGTGTGAGACAGGATGCTGGACTAGATGGTCGGATCCAGCAGGGCTTTTCTTACATGCTTATGAAAGTTTCAGCCTCCATGCTGTGCTTGTTGGCCCTCAAGGAACTGGTTGGCCACTGTGTGAGACAGGACGCTGGATTAGATGGGCCCATAGTCTGATCCAGCAGGGCTCTTCTTCTGTTCTGTTCTTAATGTTTGAAAAGGCTTTTTATAAATATTTCAATTTCTTCCCGAAGAGCTATTGAGTCAACTTGCCAGTAATGTTTTAATAACTCAGAAGTGCTTATATAACCCCACTCTCTTCTAAAACACAAAAAAAGGCAAATTGTCTAATTAGCTCAGCTGGCAGGCTGCCTCTCTGCTCCCATGGCTAGCCAGAGTGTGGCTGCTGAGCATGAAGCAGGATTATAAAATGATAAAGAAAGATGTGCATTTTATTACCCTGGCAAATGACAACAACATATTGGATTGAGAAACAAAGTCTTAGAAATCAGGTTGGTACTGGAAGTATTGAAACACGTGTGTCAACACGGATATTGGTTCTCCTTGTGATTTTAGAGAACCCTTTTCACATTGGCATGTTGTGTCGTGGACTTTGCATGACAACCTAGGGAGGTTCATCTGCCACAGAAAGCCACCACAGTGTTGAGGATTTGGGGATGAGTTTGGGCTGCACGATGTGGCAGACATGTTCTTTCACCCAGTATTGAGTGTGCCTTAGATATAGCACACACACTGTTCCATTGCAGTGGAAGATTGATAGGCCATGTGACCGCAAACTTTTTTGCAGAAAGGTGTGACTGTTATTATTGACCTCAATAAGGAACCCGAAGACATGCTTCCATAGAGCCCCAGGACTGACCAAGGAAGGGTGCCTTATTACAGTAATATGACTTCATAGTTTTTGTTAAATACTGGGTTCTGGATGCATTGCAGTGAACAGCTCTACTTTATTAAGTAATTTCTGGAATACTACAAGGACAAACTCCAGGGCAGCTGCCCTGTTTTTAAGCATGCAATCACTACACCCCAAACGCACCCCACTCCCAATGATAGGCTATTACATAACACTGTTTCTCTATTGGTCTACTCCAGGGTCCTAGTAAGCTATTGTTCATGGGAAACAAGCTCAACCAGATCCAGGTACTAGTTCAGGGATGACTCTGGCTCAATACACAACAGGTTTGGGTTTTTTTAGAAACAGAGATTGTTATAACTACCCTTAAGTCCCACCAGGTCAAGGTCTTTCTTCTAGCCATTATCAGGTGTCTAGGGCTGGGTAAGGTTTATTTGTTCTGTTCCGCAGCTTTCCTGTGCTTGACTTTCATTCCACGTCCTTCTGATGATTCACTGTGTGAACAGTTCTCTGGATGCATGCAGAATGAGCATAGCTAGGTATCGAGCATACATGTGCTTTATAGTATTCAGTACTTGCATGTGAAGAGGCCTGGGTCAAGGGATCCCATTCTTCTGAAAACGCAGCAACCATAAATCAGACACAGGCAATAGTCTAAAAGACTAAATCTCCCTTAACAGAATACCTGGGCCCAGTGGCCAAAGGAGATCAAGGACATTTTTTGTTTGTCCTCACTGTTGCTTGCCTGTGGTCCAGTCTCCAACTCCACTTCTGGGAGAGGGGTTCTCTTCCAGATCCTTTCGTTTGCAACCTCAGGCCAGAGTACCCTTTCTTCACAGTAAGGCCCTGTGGCAGCTACACTTTCCATTGTCCTTATCAGAGCAATTTATGGTCATCTTTGTAGTAATATGTATAAATACCTGATTATGTTGTAGTTCTTGAGAGAAACCAGGAATTAGGTAGTTGGGGCCTGAGCAGAGTCAGGGCCGGCTCATCATTGACAAATTTTAGGCAGTAGCCTAGACCGGCCCCTGAAGGGGGGTGCCACACTAGCCTGCCACCCCGCCCCTCCCTTGCCAAAAGCCCTGCTCAACTCGCTGCCAGGAGACGCGTCCTGGTGGCTGCAGGGTCCTGGGCACCCCGTTGGTTTCTGCGCTGCGGGATGAGGCACCCCCAGCATGCCGCCACGAGGCTCCTTTCCCTCCTTCCCCGCGTGCTGGCAGCAGTGGTGGGGACCCAGTTACAGTTACAGCTCTTGAAAAGTGACCAGCTCTAATTAATCTCTTGCAATGTGAAGTGGAGTAGAAAGTATCTGTCCAGCCCCCCCCAAGGGTGCCCCCCCTGGCGCCGAGGAGGAGGAGGCACCTCCGTTCCCTCTGATGAGGCTGCTGGAAAGTGCCTCCCCGCCCGCCTGCCTGTCCCTTGGCACACCGGCCATACCACCCTTTCGCTCCCGATCCCCCTCCCCCTCACCGGGGGGGGCTGCTGGCTGGTCTCTCCAGGGAAGACGGGGGGCTCCTTCTCTGGCCCTGCACACAGGGCCAGCACAGGGGGGCGCCACAAGGTAGCCTCGCCTCGCGTGTAAAAAAAACTGGGGCCGGCCCTGAGCAGAGTGAGAGGCCAAGGCTGAGAGAGGAGAGTGTTTTAATATAGAAATAGAAATGGCACATCTTGAAACAATCTTTACAAAAACAGGGCTGACATAAGGTTGCCAGGTCCCCCTGGCCTAGGGTTGCCAAGTCTACTCACCCCTCGGAACGGGGGAGCCTCGCCGGGCTCCGGGAGCTCTCGGTGGACGCTTGCGCAGGAAGTGACGTGCTACGTGCTCACATTGGGGGTGTGGCCCAGATCGTCGGGCGGGAAACCATATGGTTTTCCCCCTGACGATCTGGGCCACGCCCCTAAAGTGAGCGACGTGGCTGCGTCACCTCCGGTGACACAGCTTCGGGGGCGGAGTTCCCTGCGGGGGATTCCCCGCCCCCACTTGGCAGCCCTACCCTGGCCAGTGGCGGGGGATGGGGGATGTAGGGTGGCCAGATCCAGGTTGGGAAACTCCTGGAGATTTGAGGGTGGAGACTGTGGGTGACGGGGACCTCAATGGGGTAGGATGCCACCGAGTCCACCCTCCAAAGCATCCATTTTTTTCTTCAGTGGAAAGTCTGGAGATGAGCTGTAATTCCAGGGGATCCCACCAGGAGGGTGGAATCCACAGCTGACAAGTTTTAAAGAGACCCAAAATGGTTTATAAAGAAAGGCTTCCTGAGCAGCCATCATAGTTCATTAGTGAAGGGACAGGAGTGTAGGAAGGGGTAGTAGCAGCATGTTTTATGTAACTGTATTTTCCCCCTCTACCAGAAGCTTTTCTCAGACCAAAATCTAATTTAATCAGTCAAATGTGACTATCCAAATGCCATTTATTGTACCATTGTGATTTATATAGGTTTTTAATTTCCAATCGTTTACAGTAATATAATTTTTCTGGGAATATATGATGCTTTTATCTCTGGCCTCTAACCTATCCAAATGATTACTCTAATCCCATTCATACAGGGAAGGAGTAGACTCTGACTCGGCATTTTCTTCTTCTTCTTTAAATAGCTTTTTATCCCGACTGCTATTAACTTTTCTATCTGTCTACAGGGTGTTTAAAAAAAAATCATTATGAGTCTGGAGTTGAAAGAACTCTTGGCTCCGTGAATTTGGATGGGGAAATCATGCCAAAGCGGGTAGAGAGTTGTCTAATGGCTTATTTCTCAGTGGGATGAGTGTAGGGATCCCAAGTCCCCCCGGGGAGCGGGGGAGCCCCCGCCCTAGAGGCCCGTTCCCCGGCGCCGCCAGATTTGGGCCCCGGGGGGAACTCCTCCCCGACGTGCGCGTCACCAGGAAGTGATGCGGGCACGCCGGGCACGCTCGGGGCAGGGCCACGGACATACACGGGAAAACTCTATGGTTTTCCCTTGTATGGTCATGGCCCCACCCCCAGCATGCCCGGTGTCATAACGTCACTTCCTGGTGACATGCATGTAACGCGCACGCGCGCTCCAGGAGCCACCCGGGAGTTCCCCACGGAAGAGATAAGTGACACTTGGCAACCCTAGATGAGTGGGTTTGCCTCACTGATATAAGATCTGTTGCAGATGGGAGCAAAGAAGGGGGTCACCAGGGACTGGGACTAAGACCACAGCTTGAACACACATGAACACATGAAGCTGATCCTAGATCTATCCAAGTCAATTTTATCTACTCTGTCCGGCAGTGGGCCTTCAGGGTCTAAGGAGGAAGTCTTTCACCATGCACACTACCTGATCCTTTTAACTGGCAACCTCAAACCCACACACTTCAGCTCCCCCCCTGCTCTGTATCGCAATGGGAAAGGGAAAAAAATGGGGAAAACATCATCACAATTCTATGATGTCAATTCTGGTTGAGTGGTAAATACCATAGAGATTCAGGAAATGCCTAGAGCATCATGTCACTTCTGCTCCCTAGACCGAAAGCGTTGCCAGAACATTTGTAATGTTTCCCTCCCCCGGCTCTGCTCCCCAGTTACTTCCAGGGGTTATGTTGCCCTCCCCATCTAAATGAACAGTCTAGCATATATACCAGTGAACCTTCCTCCGGGAACCAGTCTTAGCAGCTGTTTAACCAATGAGAACCCAGAGAAGGGATTTTGGGGGGCTGTTGTCTTCTGACTGTGGAATCCCTTCCCTCAGGAGCTGAAACACTGCTTTGCTAAAGGCCTTCTGGATGGGTATGAAGCCCTACCTTTTGTGAGGGACCTGACAGCAATGCTGATTCTCTGAACTTAGGCAGATCATGAGAGGGAGGGTAGGAAGGGTTGCATCAGTGCTTAGTTCTTGTGGCCCTTTCTTACACACCCAGGGACATGCTGAATGCCACTTTGGTGGTCAGGAAGCAATTTTTCTCCAGGCCATTTTGACCAGGGATCGTGGACATTTTTTTGGGCAAGGAACAGGGGTCACTGGGGGGTGGGGGGGAGATATTTGTGAATTTCCTGCATTGTGCGGGGGGTTGGACTAGATGACCCTGGAGGCCCTTTCAACTCTATGATTCTAGGTATATCAATAAGAAATGGTGTGGAAGGGGAAATGGCATGATTGGACTACTGCATTTTATTGACACTATGATATTTTATTGATCTGACTCTATTTGAACTTATTTTTATTGTATTCACTGGCTTTTCATTGATTTTTGTTCTATTTTATTGTGTTGTAAACTCCCTTGGAGACCTTCTAGTTGAAAGACAGCCCATAAATAAACTATACTAACTAGTTTCCAGTCAGTATGATTGTATGCTGGGCTGCACAAAAATGCCTACAATGCACACAGGCATTTGAAGAGAAGTTCACAGAAAGCTTTAGTTAGAGTCCTGTCTAGACTCAGGTAACCTGAGGGACCGTGTGAAAACTGTTTGCCATGAACCGATTATGATTTCTATGATGGGTCTAATTTGTGATTATTCCATTTTTATTTTTATTTTATTTTGCAAATAAGGCATTGTAAAATCCAACAGAACAGAGCACCTCACATGATTGCATAGATGATTTTTGAAATCATTTTGAAATTTGAAATCAACAGAAATTTGAAATCAACGGTATAGCATGGGGGACTGGCTGGGGAGCTGCTGCTGGTGCCATCAATGCAGAGTTGCGCCCTTTTAAGTCCATTTAAATCCATTGTGCCATTAATGGACATCTTCTGTTTATGGATGCTCCCAGCAGGAGTGGACTGGGAAGAACAAATGGCACTGGACTCTGGCCCCACCCCACTGCCCTCTGTCCCACCCCCACCCAACTCCCAAACTAGGAAGAAAGGGAGACCAAGTCAGCCTGCCTGCCCAGCCTTTCCCAGCTGGTAGGGGAGGCAGATTCTTGGCCCACCAAGAAGAGTCCCAATGGCCACAACTGGCCAATCTGCCCCTGGAGCCATGGCGTGGGAGTTAGGGTGGGGTCATGCATCATTTTCAATGCTTAGAGCCAGTTTGGTGTAGTGGTTAAGTGTGCGAACTCTAATCGGGGAGAACTGGGTTTGATTCCCCACTCCTCCACTTGCACCTGGCTGGATGACTTTGGGCAAGCCATAGTTCTGACAAGAGCTGTTCTCTCAAGGGCAGTTCTTAGGAGGGCTCTCTCAGCCCCACCTACCTCACAGGGTGTCTGTTGTGGGGAGGGAAGGGAAAGGAGTTTGTAAGCCGCTCTGAGACTCCAGGTGAAGGGTGGGGTATAAATCCAATCTCCCCCTACTCCTCCTTCTACATTTTGACAGAATGTACTGCTTTTGTCTCTACTCAGTCAGTGGCATTCATCCTATTAGCACAGGCTCAGAACTTCCTGGTTTAAACTGGAGTTCCCCTGGCATGAGTGAAAGAAATAACAGTTGAGCTTTGTGAGCTGCATCAAGAAAGCCTATGGGGAGGCAGCATAGTTTTTTTTTTCTAAAACAAACAACATTCAGAGTACACTGATACACGATAAATTTTTATTTATGTGCAATATGTTGATGCCTGGAACCTACAAGGCTTAATCTCAAAGCACTGTACTCTTAATCTCTTTGCAGGTACTGGATATATTCCAGAATACACCCCAAAATCATCAAATCAACAATCAAGAATGTTCAATAATAAGCAAACCAGTGGCATAGAAACAGCAACATCCAGAAGCCTAAAATCACATTCATAAGACAGTCCCCAGGCTAGAATACCATAAAAACAGCTTTAAAATACAGTCCTCCTCATTTGAGCATAAGTGAAAAGAAATATTGAGGCCTGGCGCTGAAAAGATAGTAAGATAAAACACAGGACGGTTGTTCTGGACTCAGCCAATGTGTGCATCATTTCTGTTTTTCTGGAGCCACTTTTTTTCCGCAGGGCTGCATGTTCTGACGCTTCATTATCACATCTTCCTTTTCTTTTTCACAACCTGTGCATATAGACCTTGTCGCTTATTAATGCCTGCTTGATCTACAGCTGCAGTATGTGGGTCAGGCAGCTCAAATGCACAATGGCTCAGTCATCCCGTTGAGCTGTATGGGATGCTCCCAACTCTGTACTGCCAAGAGCATTCCCAGATTCTTGAGGTTTAGTGACAGAGCTTTCAAAAGAATTAAACATGTGCTTCATTTCCACATTGTCTCCATATCATTTCCAACTGTGGAAGAATTTCAGGTTTCTTTTTTGGTAGGAAATAAACAGTGCGATCCTAAGCAGAGTTGCACCCTCCTAAGTCTATTCTTAGAACCCAACTCTGACATGTGTCATTCATCTTTTCTTTGGTCATTAAAACAGGCAGCCATCCATCCACTACTTAAAGAAAACCATCGCCAGAGAAGAACGATGCGTCAAACTATTGCCTAGTGTCCAATTTGCCCTTCCTGAGCAAGATGATTGACAAAGCAGTAGCAGAACAACACAAAAGTCTTCCTGGATTACTCCTCTGCCCTAAAACCCTTTCAGTCTGGCTTCAGATCGGTTTATGAGACCAAGATAGTGGTGGTGGCTTTAGTTGATCATCGCTGAATGCACAAAAAGGTTGCGCCTCTTTGTGGTTCTTACCAGATCTATCCGCAGCCTCCATACTATGGACTGTGCCATCTTATTGAGGGAGGCAGAAGTAAGGACTAAGGAATAGTTTACATTGTTCTTCACAGGTCAGACTTGGATATGCCTTAGGCTGGTTTACATTGTTCTTCACAGGTCAGACTTAGAAGGTTGCCCTGGGAGACATATTGCCATTGGTAATACTAGGTAACATCATAATATTAGAACCCAGGGCCATCCACTGAAGGCTGGAAAATTCAGGACAGACAAAATAAAGTATATCTTCACATAGTGTATAGTTAATTTCTGTAACTTGCTGCCACAGGATGTGGTCATGACTGCCAATTTGGAAGGCTATAAACGGGGAGTGGACAGATTCATGGAGAACTGGGCTATCAATGGCTACTAATCATGATGGACATCAACTCCCTCCAGTACCACTCGTTGTATGTCCCTTTAAGTTAGTTGCTGGGGAGCACGGGCAGGGCGATGCTCTTGCAGTCTTCATGTTTTTGAGCTTCCTGCAGTAGCCAGTTGGCCACCTTATGAACAGAATGCTGGACAAGATGGGCCTCTGGTCTGATCCAGCATGGCTCATATGTTCTTATCAGTGTGTGACCTGCCCTGCAGCATCCCACAAGCCTCAGTCTTATCCCCCATGCTATTCAATCTCTATTTTATTTATTTATTTGTTTGTTTGATCAATGTATACCCTGCCCTCCTCACCAAAGCAGACTATGTAAACCCCTTAGGAGCAGTAAGTCACAATTTTGGAGTAGAATATGCCCAATATGCTGATCCCACCCAGTTCTATATCTCTTTGTCCAACTTGCCTGGTGGTTCTGTTGAGGCCTTCAGCCAGTACTGTGGTTAATCGCTAAGAGTGAACAAGTTAAACTGAATCCCAAGAAGCCAGAAGTAATGCTGGTGGGAAGGTCTATGGTCTTCATTTTTGTTGGGGTCTAGCTGGCATTTTCTGATTTGGTCAAGAAGAGCCTATACACAGTACAATCGCTGGAGAAGCAAGCTAATGAAGCTGCCAAAAAGCATTCTGCTGTTCTATCCCTACCTTGACTTGGCCAGTCTGGCCACATGGATCCATGTTACAGTTACCTCAGGGCTAGACTATTGCAAAGCCATTAAAGTCAACTTGGCAACACCAATTGGTACAGAACACAGCAATCCAGTTACTACTAGGTGTTAGGCAGAACATGCCAATTGCTCATCTTGCAATTGCTCCAGTGGCTACTGATCAGTTACCATGTTCCATTCATGGCACTGGATAAAACACCTATAAAGCCCTTAATGGCCTGGGTCCTACACTTGCAGCTGCTGGATGACCTTGGGCAAGCCATAGTTCTGTCAGAGCTGTTCTCTCTTTTCCTGTGTTGTATTATACCTAGTAATCCCATTTTCTGCACTGCTCAGAGTATACCTTGCAATAGACAGTTACTGTTCACATTGGTGCTTGCATTGCCATTTGTGTGTGTGAAACCTTAAATCCATTTGCTTTTGGAAGCCAAAGCAGTATGAATGGGACCAAATTGTATGAGCTATCCCTGGCCCAGATTAGGTGGTGAAGCTTTGGACTGACTCTGTGATTGGAGCCCTGCCAGATCCAGAAAGACAAACCCTTTAAACAAGATGAGGCTTACACCATTGCAGACTGAGGACCAGGGGTGGTATAGGTGTCATCATATGACCTGAGAAGCCTGAGTTCGAATCTCCACTCTGCTCTAAAGTTCACTATATGTCCACTGGGGGGTGGCCAGCCCTCCGGTAAATGGCAGGAGGAAGGAAACAAAATGCTGCCATCAACAATGTGATGTCACTTCCAGGAAAACCCAGACATGATGTTATGCTTCCCTAGGAATTGCTGGAAACTGTATGGTAAAACTACAGGATTTCTGGAGATTCATAGAGAGGACTGACACCATCACTGACATCCACGGTCTCCTGCTGGTTGCCAGGCCTATTACTGGATGATCTTGGACCTCTCTCTCTCTCTGTCCCTTCCCTAACCTACCTCTCAGGGTTGTTGTAAAGGTGAACTTGTAATGTGCTTTAGGCTCCCATTCAGGAGAAGAGTGGGGTTTAACCACCTACATTTAATTAACATGGACGAAACATTCACAGAACTATTTAATGAAAGGCTCGAAAAGGTTGTTTTGAATCACCCATGAAAATACCTGAAATCCTTTCCTTTTGGTAGGAAAGACTGAGCAAAAGAAACTAATGAGATAAGGTCATGCTGTATGCAATAATGCTCTTGATGAGATAGAAAGCGTTTTAATTTGGTGATCTGCTTGTGGTTAAATAAAATAATTGGGGTGGTGGTGGGGGGACGTAGTGAATTCCTGCTCATCTTGCCTCCCCCACCTCACAAAACCCTTCTTCGTTTTAATCTCATTATGTCACATGAACAGCTGCACCAAGTTGTTATGGCAACTGGAGTTTTTGAAGTAAATTAAATTTCGCTACAAGGTGTTATTAAGACCAGGTATGGATGGCCTTGCATAATAATCGGTCCTTATTGTTCAGAAAGGATCCAGATATGTCCTCCAGCAGCCGTGAGGCAGCGGCTTCAAAGCCTTACTCCTTTCTCTTCTGTCTGTCAGAAATTCTAGGAAGGGATTTATTTATGAAACTTTGAGAATGCGCCTGGTATCCAAGAAAATGTTTGCGGGAGGGCACAGGATGGGACATGATCTTGAGTCTCTCATTTCTTGTGACTTTTTTTAAAAAAACCAGAAGAGCTCTTTTTCTTTTTTTAAATCAAAGTCTCACTCTGCCTTTGCAGCTCAATCCACTTGTGTAAAGCTTAATTGTATCGAACATTATGAGCGCCACATCAAACAGGTTGCGTGTAATCTCTCAAGTACAAAGGTGTTAGCCTCTCCCTGTCAAAAGCTCAGAAGGTTTGAACTAAGGACTCCCCAGCCTGGAGCAAGGAAGCTCTTCGGATTGTTCCCTGGCGGCATTCTGTGCGGGCCCCGCAGCTTTCCTCGGTATCAAAGCGGGCATCTTGCCCTTTTTTATTTACTTATTCAAAATATTTATATTTAGCCTATCCCCAGAAAGGACCCAGACATCAATTAAAAACAAACGAATAGGGTTGCCAGCCCTGGGTTGGGACCAGTGTTCCCTCTAAGCTGAGTTAGGGTGAGCTAGCCCACAGTTTTTTAGCCTCCGGCTCACACCTTTTTGTCTCCGCTCAGGAAGGAGGGCTCCAGAGCAAACTAATTTAGGCAGCAGCCAAATTGCTCGCTCACAGCTTTAATGCCAGCAGCGCACAAAGTAGAATTTTTGCTCACAAGACTCCACAGCTTAGAGGGAACATTGGTTGGGACATACCTGGAGATTTGGGGTGTGGAGACCAATGTTCCCTCTAAGCTGTGGAGTCTTGTGAGCAAAAATTCTACTTTGTGAGCTCCTGGCATGAAAGTCATGAGCAAGCGATTGGGCTACTGCCTAAATTAGTTTGCTCTGGAGCCATCCTTCCTGAGCGAAGACAAAAGTGTGAGAGCCGGAGGCTAAAAAACTGTGAGCTCGCTCACACTAACTCAGCTTAGAGGGAACACTGGTGGTGGAGACTGGAAAGGGTGGGGGTTTGAGACCAGGAGGGATTTCAGCATGGTACACAGCCATAGAAGCCACCCTCCAAAGCAGCCGTTTTCTCCCAGGGAACTGAGTCTGGAGATCTGTTGTAAAAGCAGGAGCATCACCAAGCTTCACCAAGAGACTGGCCATCCTAGTAATGATAAATAATAAACATTCAAAAAATGGGGTTACCAGCTCTGGGTTGAGAAATTCCTGGATATTTGGAGGTGGGGCCATAGGAGGGTGGGGTTTGGGTGAGGGGAGGACCTCAGCAGGGTATACTGCTATCACGTCCACCATCCAGAGCAGCCATTTCCTCCATGGGAACTGATTTCTGTCATCTGGAGAACAGTCAGAGGTCATTTCAGGGGGGATCGCGGGGGAATGCAGTTCCCCCTGGTGAGGTGCAGGGGGCGGGGCACATGATGAAGCCCCGCCCCCTGCTTCCGGCCACCCCGCTTCCAGCCCTCATTCAGCCAGGAGGAGGCAGGAGAAGAGGGAGGGTAAGTTTCTTCCTCCCCACCTCTCCCCACCCCTGCCTGCCTGGGGCCAGGGAGGGCCTTGGCGGGGCTTCCTCGCACTCCCGCCGGCCTTGCAGGTCCACCGCCGGGCCCCTGATGTCAGGGGGTGTGGCATATGCTAATGAGTTATGCTAAAGAGTTCCCCTAGCTCTTTTTCTACGAAATGACCCCTGAGAACAGTGGTAACTTTGGGAGATCTCCAGGCCCCACCTGGAGGTTGTATATCAAGATGAGAGCTCACGGGAGGAGAGGGCATCAGTATCAAGACACTCCGTGAATAAATGACGAACAAAAGCAGAAAGATTATATTGTGCAAAACAATTCAAACAGTTCTAAATCTTTGTTAAAGTTCAACAAACCCTTATATATTCTCTTTCTTTCTCTGGCAGGCCGTTCCATACTTTTGGGGCCCACCTAAAAGACTGTTAGGGTTTCCAGGCAAATGTCCAGCAAATGACAGGAGGGTTTGGGGGAGGTTACAGCGGCTGTGTTGTTACGCCAGCTGTGTTGCCAGGAAAACCTGGAGATATGGTAGGTAAATGTAAAGGTTTCCCTTGCTCGAAAGCCAGTCGAGTCCGACTCTAGGGTTGCGGTGCTCATCTCCGTTTCAAAGCCGAAGAGCCAGCGCTGTCCGAAGACGTTTCCGTGGTCATGTGGCCGGCATGACTAAACACCAAGGCGCGCGGAACGCTGTTACCTTCCCACCGAAGTGGTACCTATTTATCTACTTGCAATTTCTTGCTTTCAAACTGCTAGGTTGGCAGGAGCTGGAACTAGAGACGGGAGCTCACTCCGTCATGCGGCAACCCGGGTCTCGAACTGCTGAACTACTAACCTTCCATAGCCTGCAGTTCAGCATCTTAACCACTTGAGCCACCGCAGCTCCCTGGAGATACGGTAGCTCTGGACATATGGAAAGCTCCTTGGGAGACTTTGGGCTAGCCACTAACTCTCGCCCCAGCCTATCTCACAGGGTTGTTGGGAGGATAACACAGAGGTAGAGAGAAGCATGTATGCCACCCACTGTATTGGAAGAAGAGTGGGAGAAGAGTGTCAGTCACGGAGTTTTGGGTAACCCAGCCAGGATTCCAACCCAGCCTTTGGATCAGTTCTCTGGCTTGCAAACACTGTATACGTAGGCTAGCCCAAGGTCACCCAGGGAGCTTTCATGGCATATTGAAGATTTGACCTTGGCCTCCCACATTCTAGGGTTGCATCCCTTACCCTCATGGAAAATCTACACATTGATCAATTCATATGTTATGCGATTGTGCACATTGGATGCATTGCACGGGCTCACAGGCTACTGATATACATGGCTAGTGGGCCAACATCTATAGAGGGTGAATGAGCCAATGCATGTTCTCTTTAAACATAAAACTAGGAACTAGTAGCTGGGTAAATGTAGGGAAGGGGGCTGAATCATGCATTCGTCTGTGCATGGGTTTAATGTAACATAATAATTACTCAGCATATTGTGCACTGTACACAAGGATGCCAGGTGTCTGGTATTGACACAGGCAGTAGGATTGCCAGGTCTGTGTTGGATCCAGGACTTTGGGGGTGGAGCCAGGAGAGGGCAGGATCTGTGGGGGGGAGGGACTTCAATAGGATACAGTGCCATAGAGTCCACCCTTCAAAGCAGCCATTTTCTCCAGGGGAGATGATCTCTGTCAGCTGGAGATCAGTTGTAAAAGCGGGAGATCTCCAGGCCCCACCTGGAGGCTGGCAACCCTACCAGACAGTCCGGTATTTTTACTGACTGTCTGGGTGGGGGGGGACTGAAAAAACCCAACAACTTTACTACACCCAAATAGCATTCTGTGGGCATGGAAGAGGCAGTGCTAAGTAGGAGTGCTCCTCCCAGTGCTAAAAACACGTTCAGTACTTTTTTAAAAAGCTACCTGGCAACCCTATGTGGATTGTACCTGCGTCTGCTGGAACATGTGTCGAAAGCTATGGTAGGACTGAGGTAAAGCACCCCTGACCGCTCCCCTCCCCAGCCCTCTCGTTCTCTCCCACAAGTTCGTGAAATTCACAAGACAGTTATCGGAGTTACCAGACACATTAATATTTTGTTTTTACAGAGTACAGTCCTGGTAGGGGGCGAATGTTCTTTTCATTCCCCCCTAACAAGGTCACCAGAATCATTTGAATATTTCCAGCCGCTCTCACACTACTAACACCTAAAGAAGGAAGCAAAGAGAGCTATTTAGGGCAGCCTAATGAGAATGGAAACGGATGCCTTCTTTACCGAGCGTTTCAAAAGCAAACCACTGGAACCCATTCTGCGAGGCCGAGAAAGGACAATTACGAAACAGCGGCAGCAATCATATTTTTAAGACAATTCTGTTTGGACGGATATTATTTTAACGCTCGATGTGGGCCTCGCCTTGATAAATGCAGGGGAGGGCACACCACGCGCACGAATTAACTATCCCTCCGGGCTGTGCATTTGAGGACCTTCTACCCCCCCCCAAGTCCAATGGGAAAAGTTCCTAACGGCCTACATCCAAATGGATCATCCTGGGCTCTCCCAAGCCATACAGTGACATGGCCCTTTGGCTGTGGGGTTGTGCGAGCTGACATCTCTGATCAAGAGAGGTGTCAGAACACTGAGACCGTGGAGCAGTGTGATCTGCCATCCACGGCACCTTGGGCTGTGAACTCTTCTGATCCTTTAAATGAAGGTGTCCTGTCATGTCTGTATTCATGCAAACGGAAGCTGGGGGGGGGGAGAGAGAGAGAGCAAAGCAGACAGATGTGTCCCTAGAAAGGCAAAAGTCTCTGATAGGCACCAAAGCAAACATAATAATGTCCCAACCAAGGACATTGAAAAGGAGTCCAGTAGGACCTTAAAGGTTAACAAAATGGATCCCGGCATATGTTTACGCATAAGGGAGCTCATGGCATCAGAGCCAGAGAGTCTCCATCAATGTTCCCTCTTAGCTGTGGAGTCTTGTGAGCAAAAATTCTACTTTGTGAGCTACTGGCATTAAAGTCATGAGCGAGTGATTGGGCTACTGCATCAATTAGTTTGCTCTGGAGCCATCCTTCCTGAGTTTAATGTAACATAATAATTACTCAGCATATTGTGCACTGTACACAAGGATGCCAGGTGTCTGGTATTGACACAGGCAGTAGGATTGCCAGGTCTGTGTTGGATCCAGGACTTTGGGGGTGGAGCCAGGAGAGGGCAGGATCTGTGGGGGGGAGGGACTTCAATAGGATACAGTGCCATAGAGTCCACCCTTCAAAGCAGCCATTTTCTCCAGGGGAGATGATCTCTGTCAGCTGGAGATCAGTTGTAAAAGCGGGAGATCTCCAGGCCCCACCTGGAGGCTGGCAACCCTACCAGACAGTCCGGTATTTTTACTGACTGTCTGGGTGGGGGGGGACTGAAAAAACCCAACAACTTTACTACACCCAAATAGCATTCTGTGGGCATGGAAGAGGCAGTGCTAAGTAGGAGTGCTCCTCCCAGTGCTAAAAACACGTTCAGTACTTTTTAAAAAAGCTACCTGGCAACCCTATGTGGATTGTACCTGCGTCTGCTGGAACATGTGTCGAAAGCTATGGTAGGACTGAGGTAAAGCACCCCTGACCGCTCCCCTCCCCAGCCCTCTCGTTCTCTCCCACAAGTTCGTGAAATTCACAAGACAGTTATCGGAGTTACCAGACACATTAATATTTTGTTTTTACAGAGTACAGTCCTGGTAGGGGGCGAATGTTCTTTTCATTCCCCCCTAACAAGGTCACCAGAATCATTTGAATATTTCCAGCAGCTCTCACACTACTAACACCTAAAGAAGGAAGCAAAGAGAGCTATTTAGGGCAGCCTAATGAGAATGGAAACGGATGCCTTCTTTACCGAGCGTTTCAAAAGCAAACCACTGGAACCCATTCTGCGAGGCCGAGAAAGGACAATTACGAAACAGCGGCAGCAATCATATTTTTAGACAATTCTGTTTGGTCGGATATTATTTTAACGCTCGATGTGGGCCTCGCCTTGATAAATGCAGGGGAGGGCACACCACGCGCACGAATTAACTATCCCTCCGGGCTGTGCATTTGAGGACCTTCTAGCAACAATATACTGTGGTGCACTCTTTGCAGGTCCTTCTGAGGATAGAGGAAGACAACTGTTGGGATACCATAACTTCGCGTGATCTGGACACTTAACGGAGGCTTATTACTTTGTCTTAGTTATTCCCCCCCCAAGTCCAGTGGGAAAAGTTCCTAACGGCCTACATCCAAATGGATCATCCTGGGCTCTCCCAAGCCATACAGTGACATGGCCCTTTGGCTGTGGGGTTGTGCGAGCTGACATCTCTGATCAAGAGAGGTGTCAGAACACTGAGACCGTGGAGCAGTGTGATCTGCCATCCACGGCACCTTGGGCTGTGAACTCTTCTGATCCTTTAAATGAAGGTGTCCTGTCATGTCTGTATTCATGCAAACGGAAGCTGGGGGGGGGGAGAGAGAGAGAGCAAAGCAGACAGATGTGTCCCTAGAAAGGCAAAAGTCTCTGATAGGCACCAAAGCAAACATAATAATGTCCCAACCAAGGACATTGAAAAGGAGTCCAGTAGGACCTTAAAGGTTAACAAAATGGATCCCGGCATATGTTTACGCATAAGGGAGCTCATGGCATCAGAGCCAGAGAGTCTCCATCAATGTTCCCTCTTAGCTGTGGAGTCTTGTGAGCAAAAATTCTACTTTGTGAGCTACTGGCATTAAAGTCATGAGCGAGTGATTGGGCTACTGCATCAATTAGTTTGCTCTGGAGCCATCCTTCCTGAGCCAAGACAAAAATGTGTGAGCTGGATGCTAAAAAACTGTGAGCTAGCTCACACTAACTCAGCTTAGAGGGAACACTGGTCTCCATCCAAAGCAGATAAATTTATATGTAAGAATTCAAGTAATTGAAAAGGGGGCAGGAGGAGGCTGCGGTCACACACACTAAATAATCCACTTTCAATCCACTTTCGATCCACTTTTGAATTGGATTTTGCCAGTTCACACAGTAAAAATCCAGTTGGAAAGTGCATTGAAAGTGGATTCAAAGTGGATTATTTAGTGTGTGTGACTGCAGAAGTGACAGGGAGAAGGCAGCACAAACCAGAAACCAATCTCAGTATAGTCAGTCCATTCAAAGTGGATGAAAAACCACACCCCCAACTATGGCTGTCAGGTCTCCCTTGGCTACCGGAGAGGGATGGGGGGCACCCAGCTGTTGATATCTGGACAGGGTAGGATTAACATAAAGCCTAATGAAGAAAATGCAGTGTGAGATTCAATAGAGCATTATGCACATACATAAGTGCCATCAAGTCACAACAGACCAATGGCGACCCCAGCAAGACAAGTGAGAAGCAGTGGTGGTTGGACATTGCCTTCCTCTGCAGAGGTGGCAGGGCGAGGTTCGCTGTGCATTTGGTGTGCATAGTTTGCTGGGGGTCCATTCTATACATTTTTGAACCCGTGCCTGACATTGTCCTCAAAAGCACTTTCCTGGCTTGACCTTAGTTCTGTTGGGTTTGCAGTGCCATAGTGGCACTGGTTCTGCTGGGCAGATTGCACTGGTTCTGCTGGGCTTGCAAAATCCCTCCACCCCACCTTCAGCTTCTATTGCAGAGATTCTCAGGGACTTTGATTCTGTTCTGTTGGACTTCTATTGCCCATATATATATATATTTTGCCACCACCCCCCCATCCATTGGAAACAGTGGAGGACTGGGCACCATATTTGAGGGGCTGTAACTATGACCTCGTAAATCCAATCCTCACCAAACGTGTCCATCAAAGTACCAGCTTTGCTTAGCTTCTGAGATCTGACGAGTTCAAGCAAGGCTTGCGTATTGAGGGGGGCAGTGTCCCAGGAGGAGAAAGGCTACGTCCTCCATGGGGGAAAAAAGACTGGCCATCCACAGCAATCATCTCGCTGACACTACAAGTTTGGTATCTTTAGCTTGAACAGGATCCTTTTTATATGCTCCTGAAACTCCTGAAACTGAGCCCATCATTTTCTCAGAAAGCACTCTCCTGGGGCACCTTCTTTAATGTCCCACCCATGGCAGCCCAAGTGCGGGGAGCTTTTCTTAGAGGGGTTTTCTACTCCAACTCCACTTCTCCCTGCTGACAGGGAGTGGGAGTTTGGTGTTTCTAGCATGCCAGGGGGCATTCTACCATGTCATGAACTTCACAAACTGAACCCATTCGTCTAGCATTAAAAAGTTTGTGATGGTCCATGGTTTGTGAACTGCACATGCCATGAACCAAATTGAACCTTATTTTCCTGGTTTGTGCCCATCCCTAGTCCCAGGGCATGCCCAGCCAGAGCCAGCTTTGGCTCCTTGGAACCTGTTTGTAGTACCTGCGACTCAGTACCGGCTCTTCCTAGGCTATGTCTCCTCTAGGCTATGATAAAGGTCCCACAGGATTGCAGCCTGGCTAGAACATGATAAGCAGGCTACTTAAATGGATTTGCACCTTAGGAGACTCTATTGCCATCAAATGCAAATTAACGTAAGATAAAATTCCTACCTGTCCAAGTTTGGCTGCTGGTCATCTTATGAGATTTGGAGAACAAGTAATTCATTTTGGCTGCTGGTCGAATTACAGTTCATTTGGACTTGCCCAAAGGAAATAAGTAGTGATTCAGATTTCATGGGGAGGGGGAGAAGAAAAATAGTAGAGTTCAAATGAAACATGCATATAGCCCCCCTCCTGTTCCATTTAAGTTGACCTTAGGAAGAAAGAGAACATGAAAGAATAACAGGTCTATGCTTTAAGCAAAGCAAGGAAACACCGTTTTGCATTTTGACAAATTAGTGAGCTGCAATTCATTTTGGTCCTATTACCTGGATATTGTGCCCATCTTCCATTTGTCATATTATTTAAACAACATCAGCAATAAAAAAACCCTAACATTCCATAGTTATCAACTTACTAGTGAGATGTCTCCCTGTGTCCCTTACGGCTACATCTCTTGGTGTTCATTAATGTATGGAGAACTGTACAGCTGTGGATTGATTTACACATGTATGTTCACACACTACCTCATGGGAATTGTAGTTTTTGTAGTTGCTGAGCCAATGTGATAAATGTAGGGTTGCAAAGTGCATGTCTGGAACCTCTGGGAGATTTTGGGGGGTGGAATATGGTTGATAAATCAACATCATTTTGGGCTGAAACCTGTACATTGCTATGAGATCAGCAAAATCTTAGAGTGTCGGTGATGTCACTTCTCGGTTTTTAGCCCAAAGTGATGTTGATAAGTCAACAAATCTTCCCACCATTTTCCCCAGCACTCCTTTGAACAGCAGTGGTGGCCAGGAGGTGGCAGCGGGAGATCACTCATCATAGCAGGTAAGTTGGCAATCGGAGATAAATACCACTGGCTGCACAGGCACAAAGCTATTTGGTACAAAGTTCCAGTTGACCTTACAGTAAAACCATCAAGGAGGATATCATGGAGGATAGGCCTATCAGTGGCTACTAGCCATGGTGGCTGAGGGGAGCCGCCACATTTAAAAGCACTATGCCTCTGGATCCCAGAGCCAGAAGTCAGCATCAGGGGAAAGCCTCGGCCTCTACGCCCTGTTGTTGGCCCTCCAGAGGAATTGGTTGGCCACTGTGTGAGACATGATGCTGGACTAGATGTGGAGATAGGGTTGCCAGGTCTGTCGGAAATGCTGGCAGAGGGCAGGGAGACATTCCAGGAGTGGGAAGTGATGTTTCATGATGTGCCTGTCACCCAGAAGTGATGTAGGTACATTGGTGATTTCGGGGCAACACTAGTTTTTGGGCAAAACTCTATGGTAACATTAGCCTCAAACCATAGAGTTTTGCCCCAAAATCAGAGCATTACCCCCAGATGTCACCAATGTGCCTACATCACTTCTGGGTGACATAGGCACGTCAAGTTTATTTCCAGAGACGTTGCTGTTGGGGAGGAATTTCCTCCTGTTGACCAGCTTTCCCTTGTCTCCAGTTTGGGATTGCAAAGCTCCTCAGGGCAGAGATCTTTTCTTCTGAACTCTGCCAAGTGCCCTGCACATGGATAGCACTAGATGCATCATGTGTAATCATAATGCCTGAGCTCAACCTGTATTTAATGACAGGTTGCCTTTTTATGTCACGATTCACGAGAGCTGGTAGAGATGGCTAAATGGGTCTTGCATAACCTTTCCCCCCCCCATTAAATCAAGTTAATTGGCCTGCCCCGATGAATAGAAGAAAGGAAAGAAACCCTTCAAACTGAAAACAAAAAGAGGGGAGGAAAGTATATTGGCTTACTAGTATTATAAAATAGCTGCTTAAATTAGATGATATTTTGCAGCCAAGCCACTAGGTCCTCATTTTATTTAGCCATGGATGGCAAATAGAGGCCTTGGTGGATAAATATTTGCAATAACCCAAGAGCCTGGCTGGCTCAAGTGAAACAATTTTCAACGGCATTAATTTCTGTTCCATTGTCCGCTTATGCATTTAACTACTGCAATCAGATGAAAAGGAAAATGTTTCTCTCTCTCTCTCTTTCTCTCTCTCCCACAAATGTAACCGATGCACTACCAATAAACTTGTCTGTTCCTGGCTGTTATGTTCCCGAGCAAGATGAGTGTTCAATAAATGGCGCACCAGAATGCTATTAGTATTAAGTGGCTAATAAAGAAAGAGTTATAGGAGCATGTTAATAATCCTGGTGCACGGCGAGGGGGCAGGGAGAGGAACAGAACGCACGGTCCCTATTAGCAATCTGGCAAAAAAAACATGACTTCCAAGAATATTGGATTGCTTCAAAGGAGTAATGGCTGAGCCGCGGTTGACGCGTTACTGGGAAATGGATGGAGTGATCAGCTGCTTAATTAGCCCAAACATCATCCATCTGAAGTGCTTAGCGCAACCGGAGAAAGAGGAGTCCAAAGAAGAAGAGCTCAAAATGGAATGGTGATGGAGGCCCAGCACGGGAGCGGGGAGCTTAGAGTTAGAGGGCGGATCCAGAAAACTCTTTTGGCCTGTCGCAGTGTCACAGAAATAGGGTTGCCAGCCTCCAGGTGGGGCCTGGAGATCTCCCGCTAGTACAACTGGTCTCCAGGTTACAGAAATCAGTTCCCCTGGAGAAAATGGCCACTTTGGAATGTGGACTCTGTGGCATTCAGCCTTGCTGAGGCCCCACCCCTCCCTAAACCCCGCCCTCTCCAGGATCCATTCCCCAAAACTCCAGGTATTTCCCAGCCCATAGCTGGCAGCTCTGCAGATGGGGCTGTGGGCGGCTCAGTGGTGCAGCATCTCCTCTCTGTACAGAAGGTCTCGGGTTCAGTCCCAACTCCTAACAACTACAGAGAAGGATCAGGCCGCCAGTGAGGTGAAAGGCTGCTGCCTAAGACCCTAGAGAGTTGCTAGCTATCAATCAGAGTCAACAGTACTGAACTTGATAGACCAGGGGTCTGACTCTGTATACAGCAACTTCATGCAGGGGCAAATCAGCCATGTACTGGGCCGAGGGTGGGACTAGAGGATGTGCGGGGGACGGACTGGCAGTGGCAAAGGCTGCCAGATCCCAAAATGCAATGCTAGAGACCACCACCTCACTGCAACACATGCCTGTCTTCGAATGCCAGCTCAGTATAGGGTTACCAGCCTCCAGGTGGGGTCGGGAGTTCTCCAGAGCACAGAGATCAGTCCCCCTGGAGGAACTGGAAGGTTCAGAGGACAGACTCTGCGGCATTATATCCCCGCTAAACTCCCTCCCCTCCCCAAACTCCACCTTCCCTAGGCACCGTCACCAAATATCCAGAAACTTCTCAAGCTGGAGTTGGCAACCCTAGGTCAGCTGGAGCCACTTGACCTGCCCTGCAGTCTCTGGACCAGCAGCCCCTATAGAAGGAAGCAGGAGGTGGGGGCGGCTGATGGGACAGCCCACAACTTGGGTCTGGGATTTGTGCAAGCAAGTGTGGTGAAGACCGTTGACTAGGGTGACCTGGATTCACACCTGTGCTCAGCCCGGAAGCTTTTGAGCCAGCCACTCTCTCAGACCACACTACCTCACAGAGGCTGTATAAAGATGAAGGGGGAAATAATTCCTGTCACCCTGAGCTCCTTGGAGGAAAGGTAGGCTAAAATAGGATAGACCCTGCATGAGACTTCCTTTTGTACTTACATCCCCAAACAAGCTAGTTCTATTTCTCCTCTCTCCATCTATCTTCTTTTGATTCATTGTGGAGAACATAGATTTGGGGTCTGGGGTCTTCACTCTGTGTGCGGGGTAACAATCACACACGAGTCACAACTTCTCCTCACTTTCTGTGAGCATGGCACCCTTAGTTGGATCCTGACTGTGGCATGCATGGAGAAGGCACTTCAGCCTACCCCTTTGCTCCTTTTCTGACCTGCAACAGTCCTGGGGGTGCCCTATTTGGCCCATTGGGGAAACCAATGTATACATGTTGGGGCTGCCCACATAAGCCAACTACTCCCCAAGATCATTACATGTCAGAAAACGCTATGTAAGGATGAGTGAAGACCCTTCTTCATGCATGTCACAGGCTTGCTCCAAATCAGGCAACACACACAACTGTAAAGAATCATAGACTCCAAGGATCACAGAGTTGGAAGGGGCCATACAGGTCATCTAGTACAACCCCCTGCTCGATGCAAGATCAGCCTAGAGCATCCCTGTCCAGTGTTTGTCCAGCCGCTGCTTAAAGACTGCCAGGGAGGGGGAGCTCACCACCTCCTGAGGCAGCTGATTCCACTGTTGCACAGTTCTTACTGTCAAAACGTTTTTCCAAAGATCCAGACAGTACCTTCCCACCCTTAATCTAAACCCATGATTGTGAGTCCTCTTCTCTGCTGCCAAAAGGAACAGCTCCTTGCCCTCCTCTAAGTGACAGCTCTTCAAATACTTAAAGAGAGCAATTATGTCCCCCTCAGCCTCCTTTTCTCCAGACTAAACATCCCCAAGTCCCTCAGCCTTTCCTCATAGGGCTTGGTCTCCAGGCCCCCGATCATCCTCGATCCTGCAACTCATGGGACACAGGAACTGGAGAGCCCGGATCCAACCTATGTTCTCCACCATGTGTGAACCTTTGCCATATAGCCTTCTCTACCCTGCCTTCCTGGTCTCTGCTCTGAGTTTTCCTGGCCAAAATACCGCTCAAATGTGTCTCCAGTCTTTACAACCTGTGTTGACCCCACATTCTAGCTGGCCTCCTCATTCTGCCACACTTCCCAATCCAGTCAGTGCCTATGTGCACATAAACGTATTTACATGAGTGTCAAGCTCTTTTCGCGCACAGATCTCCTGTTTCCGCAGAACATCCAATCCAAGTAGATCTTTTGGCCATGAGGAGGTATGCCAGAGTGTCCTTTCCCAAAACAAAACCAAGCTCCACCAAATGTGAGAATTATCATTCACACCCAGGGATATTTTTAGAGATGATAAAGAGCAGTGCAATGTTTGGGAGGGGGAGAAAAAAATAAAATTCTATCTTTGTTTAACACAACGCACTTTTTGTCATTTTGAGTAAATTGCCAACGATGTTGAGCAAAGCGGAACTGTTGACAGAAATTCACTTGCTTGGGCAGGGGGGGTTCAGAAGAAAAATATTAATAACTAGAACACAAGGGCAGCATTACTGATTGAGAGCAAGGGAGACGGATGAGGGAATGTCTGGTTTATGGGCTTTCTGGAACCCTTCTTCGGGTCTGGGAAATATGAGCTGTGTCCCAAGACAAAAGGCTTTAAATATATGGAATTATTTTATGTACTACACACTTACAAAAATAAAGGCAATCTATCAAAGGGATTTATTGCCATGTGACATTGGATCTACCGGTATGACAGCCCTCTGTGATATTGCTTTGCTGTACTGTTAAACCAGCAGTCTGGGAAGAGTGACTCATGATAAACCCATCAAGTAGAACTTAAGGATCTTATAAGATTAGGCAGGGGATGTGGAAAGGTATCGCATAGCCCAGTCTCATCAGACTTAGGAAGCTAAGCAGGGCCCGTTGTTGGATGGGAGACCGCCGAGGAAGACCCTGCAGTGGAAGGCCATGGCAAACCACCTCTGCTTAATCACTTGCCTTGAAAAGCCAATGGAGTTGCCATAAGTCAGCTGTGACAGGATGGCACTTTACACACACATACACAGGATCGGGCAGACTCATAGAGGTCTGGTGTATTCATGCATATTAGCAGGGGTCATTTCCTGCGGGAGCGCACAGGAGCAAAGCTCCGGCAGTAAAGAGCCCAGGGGGCGGGCACATGCAACAAGCCCCACCCCCCGCTCCCAGCAGCCCTCAGTCAGAGCAAGAAGCAGCCAGGTAAGCTACAGAGCTCGTCCCCCCAGTCAAAAACAGTCCAGTGGCACCTTTAAGACCAAGTTTTATTCCGGTACAAGCTCTCCCTCCTCTGCGAGGACAGATCTGAACATCCCCCCCCCCAATAGCTAGCAACCCAAAACAGTCCAGTGGAGCCTGAGTGGTGGGTGTTGCCTTCTGACACACTTCTGGTGATGTCAGGGGGTGTGACATATGCAAATAAGTTATGCTAATGAGTTGTGCTAATGAGCTCCTGCACCTCTTTTTCTACAAAATGACCCCTGCATATTAGCTACTACAATGGAACCTCTGTGTTCAGATGCAGTAGATGTTCAACAGCTGGGGAGAAAGAAAAGATAATGATTGTTGCTCATGGCTTGTTTAAGAGCTTCCAGGGGCATCTCATTGGCCAGCCTTAGAAGCTTAGAAGCATTTTGCAGTGAACACACTGTTTTGACACCTGCTCATAAGGTGAGCTTCAGATCTCCTCGTCTCCCAGCTCTTTGATTGATACAGCATGTTGGAAAGCTTTGCAGCTGCTGCACAGTGGCTGCGGTGATGGCATTAAATTGCCCTTTGCCTTGTGACTGTTGTTGGACCTGCTCAATCAGTGAAATCATCGCACTCCCCCCCCCAGGTCATACATGGTGGGGTCAGGTCGTTAAATGATGCCACAAGTGTGCATGTGGGAAAACTACCATGCCCAGAAGGCTGTGCAAAAACACACATGTGCAAAGGGCTGCCAATCCAAACAGACTGACCACCTCTAATGATGACCAGACAGACATGGATGAGCATAACATTGTTAAGACTTTGGGGGGGGGGATTGCACATGACTTTTTAGTTCATTCCTCATATAAACAACTGGCAATAGAGCATAGCAAGATGGCAGCAAAGCGTGAGAGTGCCCATGGGCCCTGTTTATGTGCAGAAGACAACCCAGTAGAACAGCTCTGAGCTTGTCACAAACAACCTGAAGTGCTCACCGAACAACCAGATTGATGCTCATAACGGGTGAGCAGGATAGAAGTCAAACTCACAAGTGTTCAAGCACCCATGCTGGAAACAAAAGGCTGGGCTAACTGGACCCTTGCTCTGGTCCAGTGTGTATTTTAGGTGTCCTCTGGCCCTGTGCAGTCCAGATGTGCTGCAACAAGATTTCCTTTTGGTGGAAGGATCCATAGAAGGTCTATGCCATCATCCCACTTTCTATGAAGTTGGGTCTACATGAGCCCTGCTTAACACATACAAAATCAGACCACTGCCCCCCCCCAGGTCAGTATTGTTTACTCAGACTGGCAGCAGCTCTCCAGAGTCTCAGGCTGAGGTCTTTCCCATCACCTCCTACCTGATCTTTTTGCCCAGAGATGTAGGGGATTGGACCTGGGACCTTCTGCATGCCAAGCCACAGAGCCACAGCCCCTCCCCCCTGGAAGGTCATCCCAACTTCCCATTCCATGTTGGTCCCCCTGATCACGCACATCACAGGCCATCCCCCAAACCCTTCAGCAAACTCCGAGAGTCTTTGTAAAAAAGATAGATGGCAGAAAAGTTAGGCTCCCCGTTCCGTGCACGCTCAGCAAGAGAACGGCAGCCATCCCTGATCTCCTGACAAATGCATCTGTGTGAGGTCCACCCTTGCAAAAATGTTGCATTCACGTTTTACATTTTTAAAAGTTGTAGGCGTCCAATGAAGATGGTGATGTCTGAAGGACCCCTTGGGCATGACCTGAGGAGTGGGAGGCATCCGTCAGGGAGGACTCCCACAAGCGCCAAAGAGCTTGCAGGCCCCTTACAAGCGAGGAGGTGGAAATCCCAGTTGAGTGTGCTGCAGAGGTTCAATGCATTCACCCCACTGTCATGCCACACATGTTCCTAACTCGGTTAGGAACTGAGTGCTCAAGCCCATGGTATTCTGCATGGTTCTGCTTTTTGCTGCAGCTGCCAAAGCTATGTGCACACAGTCCCTTTCACAAAGCGAGAATCCTGCTGATCTGCTGTTCGGGGGAAGAGGGGGCTGGATTTCACATTAATCCCATCAATGGTTGGGATTCCAGTTGTTTCAAAGGCTCCACGTGTGCAGCAGCAGAGGCTCTGCTTGAGCTCCATCAGATCAGATGCTCCGTGCAGGCATAACTTTCCGTGTTGCTTTTGCAGATGATTTCCACCAGATCTTCACAAGCTCTACCTGAATAAAAGGGCTGCAGCTGAGGCCACCTTCCTCAGAAAGAGACCACCTCTTGAATACATAAATAAAGAACAACATTCATACACGGTCACTAACTTTGTGAAATTATTTTTCTCTCTCTCTCCTTTGCTAGCCCTAGGAAGGATGGCGAGCTATTGGAGTTACAGCTTGTGGATGCTTAATTGGGGTTGCAGTGCGGCCGTAGATCATCTGCTTCGGCTGTAGAAGATCCCGAGAGCCAGTTTGGTGTAGTGGTTAGGAGCAGTGGACTCTAATCTGGAGAACCGGGTTCGATTCCCCACTCCTCCACATGCGGCCAGCTGGGTGACCTTGGGTCAGTCACAGCTCTCTCAGAGCTGGTCTCTCAAGAGCAGTTCTCTCAGAGCTCTCTCAGCCCCATCTGCCTCACAGGGTGTCTGTTGTGGGGAGAGGAAGAGGATTGTCAGCTGCCCCGGGACTCCGAGTGAAGGGTGGGGTATAAATCCAATCTCCCTCTCCTCTTCTCTTCCAAGTTCAACCCCCGGAATCTCCATTTAAAAGAATCAGCTAGTAGGTGATGTCAAAGACCTCCACACGAGACCCTGGACAGCTTCTGCCAGTCTGTCTGGAATTTGAATTTTGCAGATGGGGCCTAAACAGACCCATGAGCATATGAAATAAAACCCACTGGGGTGGGTGGCCCATGTTGCATCTTTAGACTATTTATTCCTACTTACTTAGGGTTGCCAGCCTCCAGGTGGGGCCTGGAGATCTCCCGCTTTTACAACTAATCCCCAGCCGACAGAGATTAGCTCCCCCGGAGAAAATGGATACTTTGAAGGGTGGACTCCATGGCATTGTATTATGTTGAGGCCCCTCTCCTCCCCAAACCACACCCTCTCCTGGCTCCACCCCCAAAGTCTCCAGGTATTTTCCAACCCAGACTTGGCAACCCTATACTTACTCCATAGGTGAACATCTCTGTGTGAGGAAGGTCTACAGTGCATTTGATAACTGTTGTTTTTTTAAGTCCATTCTGTATATGATGAGTTTGAAATATATTGATGTTTACAGAGTGCACAGCTTGTATTTTACCACTGATGAAGGCTTTTTAGCCAAAATGTGTCTGGTTACTTTATTTGGACACATTTTGTACCTTTTAACCTGTATTTATATATTCTGACATTTGTCCTGATAATAGGTTTGGGTACTTATATACAGAACCATAGATATGTGGTTTTTATTGTGATTTTAATATTTCCTATGCATAATTAAAATATATTGCATATTTTTCTATTAGCGCTACAGTTTGGTGTAGTGGTTAAGTGTGCGGACCCTAATCTGGGAGAACCGGGTTTGATTCCCCACTCCTCCACTTGCACCTGCTGATGTGACCTTGGGTCAGTCACAAGCTCTGGCACAGCTGTCCTTGAAAAACAGCAGTTTGTGTCAAGAGTTCTCTCAGCCCCACGCACCTCACAGGGTGTCTGTTGTGGAGAAGGGAAGGGAAAGGAGTTTGTAAGCCGCTCTGAGACTCCAAGTTAAGGGTGGGGTATAAATCCAATCTCTTCCTCTTCTTCCTCTTCTTCTTCTTCATGCATACATTGCTTTTGATGGTGGTGGTGGTGGAGGAGGAGGAGGAGATTGGATTTATACCCCACCCATCACATATACCCTTGGACTGCAAGAAGATCAAATCAGTCAATCCTAAAAGAAATCAACCCTGACTGTTCCCTGGAAGGACAGATAATGAAACTGAAGCACAAATACTTTGGCCACCAAATGAGAAGGGAGCACTCACTGGAGAAGACCCTGATGCTGGGAAAGATTGAAGGGCAAAGAAGACGGGGACGGCAAAGGATGAGATGGTTAGACAGTGTCATAGATGCAACGAACATGAAATTGAGCCAACTTCAGAGGATGGCGAAAGACAGGAAGGCCTGGCGGGATCTGGTCCATGGGGTCGCGAAGAGTCGGACTCGACTGTGCGACTGAACAACAATAACATCACTAAGATTTTTCTCAAGGCTAGTTTGGCACTTTGGCTGAGGATCCTGGTGGTTTTTGTCAACTTCTGGGCATGGAACAGGGGTCACTGGAAGTGGTGGTGAGGAGGTATTTGTGAATTCCCTGCTTTGTGCAGGGGGTTGGACTAGATGACCCTGGAGGTCCCTTCCAACTGTATGATTCTATGGAACTTTGGTCTAATCCTGCAGAGCTCGTCTTATGTTCACTACAAAGGCATTTGTACTCAACAGAAAATGTTACACCGAGCGACAAGCATCAAAGTAACACAAGATATGATTGACATCCTGGGTAGTCGCTTAAGTTTCATCCGTCATGTAAATGTCCTCAGGGTACATCTTCACTAGACTTTTTACCTCCACTTAATTGACTGTCAAACAGCTCAGACGCTCCACAAATATTTGAGCCGGGATGCAAAACACTTTATGCTTTACCCTGGGGATCAGCCCGGAGCAAACATTTAAGTAATAACCAGACCAGCCTTCGCAAAGGGCAAATCTACTTAGCAACAGGTTAACCGGAGGCCAAACTAAACTGCAGACACCCGTGGATTTATGCAGTTCACAGAAGGGGAAGCCAGGGGCCGGGAAAGTCTCCAGACATGTGAATGGAAGCCAACCCACTTCTTGATTTATCCCTCTTTTTGCACCCCCACTTGGCTTCCTTGTGTGGTAAGACAGTAACTCTGACACCTGCAGACAAAGGGCTGGATTCGCACTCGTAAATCACATCAGATTTTAAACCCAGACGTTTATCACTGTAAGTACTCTGCAGCTAACTGCATTGACAATTAAAAAGTGAGTCACTCTTATTGGCAATCTCTTGATTGCTGCCATGATTCAACAGGCTGAACACTGGGGAAAGTAACTGACTGACTAACCCCCCAACCCCAGCATCTTTCCAGAGGGGAGGGCGCATGGCAGAACATCTCTTTGGCATGCAGAAACTCCCTGGTGTCTCCAGTTAAAAGGCATAGAAGCATAGAATCACAGAGTTGGAAGGGGCCATGCAGGCCGTCTAGTCCAACCCACTGCTCAATGCAGGATCAGCCTAGAGCATCCCTGACAAGTGTTTGTCCAAATGCTGCTTACAGATTGCCAGTGAGAGGGAGCTCACCACCTCCCGAGGCAGCTGATTCCACTGTTGCACAACTCTTACAGTAAAAAAGTTTTCCCTAATACCCAGCCGGTACCCATTATTGAGCTGCGGTGGCTCAAGTGGTTAAAACGCTGAACTGCAGTCTGTGGAAGGTCAGTATTTCAGCAGTTCATGACCCGGGTGTCGCAAGACTGGGTGAGCTCCCGTCTCTAGTTCCAGCTCCTGCCAACCTAGCAGTTCGAAAGCAAGAAATTGCAAGTAGATAAATAGGTACCACTTTGGTGGGAAGGTAACAGCGTTCCGTGCGCCTTGGTGTTTAGTCATGCCGGCCACATGACCACGGAAACGTCTTCGGACAGCGCTGGCTCTTCGGCTTTGAAACGGAGATGAGCACCGCAACCCTAGAGTCGGATTCGACTGGCTTTCGAGCAAGGGAACCTTTACCTTTACCCATTATTGCAAGTCCTAGCCTCTGCTGCCAACAGGAACAGCTCCCTGCCCTCCTCTACGTGACAGCCAGTGTTCCCTCTAAGCTGAGTTAGTGTGAGCTAGCTCACAGTTTTTTAGCCTCTGGCTCACACATTGTTGTCTCTGCTCAGGAAGGAGGGCTCCGGAGCAAACTAATTTATGCAGTAGCCAAATCTCTTGCTCACAGCGTTAATGCCAGTAGCTCACCAAGTAGAATTTTTGCTCACAGGACTCCACAGCTTAGAGGGAACATTGGTGACAGCCCTTCAAAAAATGTCAAGAGAGCAATCATGTCCCCCCCCCCTCATCCTCCACTTCTCCAGACGAAATATTCCCAAGTCCCTCAGCCTTTCCTCATAGGGCTTGGTCTCCCGGACTGCGATAGGTAGGTACAGGAAGCAGGAGATGTGAAAGACCTCTGCCTGAGACCCTGGAGAGTGGCTCCCAGTCGCAGTAGACAATACTGACCTCGATGGATCGAAGATTTGATTCAGGAGAAGGCAGCTACGAGTCACTTCCAAATGGGGAAGGGGGGCATCTGCATCAACAGCAAAACTTGCCCTCTGCCTTGACATGGTGTCTCATTGGCAGGGGATCCAGCACATTTTAATCCTGCCCTTTCTCCAGGAGGCAGAATATACGGTTCCCCCTTCCTTATGTTTTCATAGGAGCCCTGTGAGGTACAACAGACCAGGAGAGTATGACTGGCTTAAGGTCACTTGATGAGTCTCAAAGCTGGTTAGGGACTTGAAGCTGGGTTGCCCAGATCCGAGTCTACCATGCTAACCACTCTGTCACACTGGGTCAAGGGGTGAATGTAACAATCACAGAGGGCTTTACGGCTCCATGGCTCTTCAGACAAGCCTCTCCTCTGTGCCCAACCCCTCCAGCTGCTTGTAAAAATGAAGCTCCCTTATACTGACAGTTCAGGCCTCTGATTCGTGGTCCTCACCGTCCAAATACTTTTCACTATTAGAATGAGCCAGAACCAGTGTTCCCTCTAAGCTGAGTTAGTGTGAGCTAGTTCACAGTTTTTTAGCCTCCAGCCCACACATTTTTGTCTTAGCTCAGGAAGGATGGCTCCAGAGCAAACTAATTTATGCGGTAGCCAAATTGCTCACTCACAACTTTAATGCCGGTAGCTCACAGAGTGGAATTTTTGCTCACAGGACTCCACAGCTTAGAGGGAGCATTGGCCAGAACCCTTCTGCATGCAAAGTGTGAGCTCCACCAATGCCCTACCATGACATCTGGAACTGCCTTGCATCAAGTCAGGCAGCGCGCCAGTGTATTGTTGTCAACATCCAGGTGGAGCCCAGAGATACCCTGGAATCACAATTTATCTTTTCCCCCATAGAAAAAGGATGCTTTGGAGGGTGGGCTTTATGGAATTACAAGAGGGGGACCCGCGATACTCGCGGGGGGGGAGAAGAGCTCCGTCTCCTCCATCCCCCCCACTCGATCTCCCCGAGTCGTTGTCGGCGGCGGCGAGGCCGGTCCTCCCCCCCACCCAGCTTGGAGGCGGCGGAGGCATGTCCGTTTCCCCCCCACACGCCCGGCTCCGACCCGGCCGGGCTCCGGCAGCAGTGAGGCCGGTCCTCCCCGTCCCCGTCCGGCTCCAAGGCCGGTCCTTCCCCCCCCTTTGCCGGGCTCGGCGGCGGCGAGGTCGGTCCTGCCCCCCCCGCCCGGCTCCGAGGCCGGTCGTCCCCCCCCCTTTGCCGGGCTCA
>NW_015176458.1:90614-111285 GCF_001447785.1 Gekko japonicus | reverse complement strand
TGCACAAACCTCCCCCTCCCCCCCAAGTGCCCCCGGAGCGCTGATTTAGCGATCCGCACTCAGGGGGCAACTTGGCTATTAGATATATAGATACCCAGTTGAGGTCCCTCCCCTCCACAAATCCCAAACTCCTCAGGCTCCACCCCCCAAATCTCCAGGAATTTCCAGACCTGGAGCTGGCAACCTTAGTAGTGCCTTCTTAGCCAGTCTGGTGTAGTGGTTAAGTGCATGGACTCTAATCTGGGAGAACCGGGTTTGATTCCCCACTCCTCCACTTGCACCTGGCTGGATGACCTTGGGCAAGCCGTAGTTCTGATAAGAGCTGTTCTTGAAAAAAGAGCAGTTTCTGTCAAGAGCTCTCTCAGCCCCACCTCCCTCACAGGGTGCCTGTTGTGGAGAAGGGAAGGGAAAGGAGTTTGTAAGCCGCTCTGAGACACCGTTTGGTAGTGAAGGGTGGGGTATAAATCCAATATCATCATCATCATCATCATCTTCTTCTTCTTCTTCTTCTTCTTCTTCTTCTTCTTCTTCTTCTTCTTCTTCTTCTTCTTCTTCTTCTTCTTCTTCTTCTTCTTCTTCTTCTTCTTCTTCTGATGGAAGTGTTTCCCAAGCTCTTTTCTGTTATGTTTTGCATGAAATATTTATGCACTGGGTTTCTATGTGCTTTAGCCCTTCTAAGCTTAAATTGGCAGAGTTTTAGCGGTTGTTGGTTTTAATGACGAAGGATACAGATAGTTTAAATAAAATAGATAATAAACAATTGTTTCTTTGTGGGGGTATTTTCATCCCTTAGCCCTTCCACTCTTCTCAAGACAATAATCAAGGAGTTTGGTCGGCATTGCAATCTGCAGCCCACACCGTCCTTTTTACTAGAATCACATGGAATTTTTTTTAATTACATAAATATTTTTATTGGTATATTAAGAACAGTATATAAACACATTATATATAATTCCTTTGACATTACTCAATACAGTACTACCTATGGTTATCAAATGACACTATGTTCCCCTCCGTACGTTAGTATTTATAGTCGAAGTAATAGTTGTTTTGAGAATCACATGGAATTGAACCCTGGACCATCTGTTGACACAAAGCATGTGGCCGTACCACTGTGTCAGGGTTCCAGTTGAGGTGTCAAATTGTCTCATGCGGGGCAATGACATTCTTCCCTCCCCCCTGCCATGCTCTGTCTGTGCCGCACCGCTTCAAATGGGCAAATGGATTCCAATTCAGCTCTTTTCTCTAATAAGAGGCCAAGTTGAACCAAGTCCAGTTTGGTACCCAGATCACAGCCAGTTTTGTGGGTGGAGGAAAACTGTCTTTACCCTTTTGGAATTAACCAGAGGTCTTCTCTATGGAGTCGGTTTGATTAAACCTTATTTGGGATTTTCCCCCTGTTTATTTCTTTATTGCCTCCATTGTCAAGTTCCTGGGAAATGTGCACCTTTTATTGGCTTGTAGGTTTTATGGCATGTGAAAGAATCATCTTCGATCTTTCACAGCTTCCAGTTTTATTATTACAGCAAAGCCTGTTTATTGCCTTTTAGCATATTTCTTAAAGTGAGAAGTGGGCAGGAGCTCTAACTCCCTCCGACCTTCCATCTCTTTCCTTTTTCTCACACTTTAATATAACCTTAAGCTATAATTGGTCTTTAAGTCCAGTTTATTATTGGCAAGCAGTTATGATAAAAATCTCAGCAGGGCCGCAAAGCCGTTGGAAACAACAATTTCAGGATCAATATCAGGAGGCGGATTGAACAGGCCGTCAGAAATAATACTGCTTGGCTTCAAAGAAAGGAAATTGTCCTTTAACAGCAAGGGTCCTGTATGCCTAATTATTGGATCCTGATCCTTTGTTTACAGGGTGGGGGAGGAGGGACCAAGTCTTCCTTGACTCAAGGACATTTCCTGGGCCTTCTTCTGGTGACTTCTGCCTAACCAACTGCAGTTATAGAACACATAAAGTGGCATTTAACTTGTTGGCAGAGTTTAAATATGCAAGGAAGTAGAGCAATGACTGTTTAGAAAAAAATAAGTAGGTTTATTAAAGAAGAACAAACTGTTATAGAACATAGAAGAGAGAGAACCTTAACTGTTTAACTTAACTGTTGAAGGAGGAACAACGAGAAGGAAGCTCTACAGGAGCAGGAAGTCTCCAGAAGAGCCAATCAGGAGACAGGAAGGACATATTTTGAAATTGTGGGCAGTCCCTGATCTAGCTATGCTAACTACCAGCCCTTCAGCTGTCCCCCTATAGGGTGATCTTCAGATCTTCTTCATAAGGCTGCACTGTAGACCTTGCATGTTATTATTAGTGCTTTGTGATAATTTTATGTCGACTGTATTATGTTGACCACCCTGATCCCATGTGTAGGGTGGGGCGATCCATTAATCTAATATAATAATAACAACAACACGATATTGAGGTAGACTATCAGTCAGTCAAGGTCAGCATCGTTTACTGTGATTGGCAGGGGCTCTCCAGCACTTCAGGTGAAGGCCTTCCACATCTATGGTTGCCAACCTCCAGGTGGCACTTGGAGATCTCCCACTATTATAATTGATCTCCAGACAACCAAGATCAGTTCACCTAGAGAAAATGTCTGCTTTGGAGGGTGAACTCTATGGCATTATACCCCACTAAGGTCCCTCCCCTCCCTCAACCCCACCCTCCCCAGGCTCCACCCCCCAAAAATCTCCAGGTATTTCCCAACTGAGAGCTGGCAACCCTGTCCATATCACCTGCTAGTTGTTCCTTTTAAATGGAAATTCCAGGAATTGAACCTGGGACCTTCTCATGCAAAGCAGGTGCTCTACCCTTGTGTCACGGCCCTTTGTCATGTGTAGGCTACTTTTCTTCCTTTTCTTTCTTCTATTCCTAGCTATATTATCCTCAAGAGTCAAAACTGATCCTTTCTTGCAAGGATTAAGGACATGCTTTTGGAGGCCCAGGCTATTTCAGAGGACATTAGAGGCTTTCAAAGGCTTTGCTGGCACTGCCCTAACCCCAGCAACTTGATCATATTCCAGCCTTGATTGCCCGCTGGCAACCAGAGGGAGGAAAGGAAACGTGGATGGGGAAATGACATCATGCCAACAGCGTTAGGTCACTTCTGGTGAATAACCAGAAGGGACATCACCACATTGGCATGATGCTCTAGGGTTCCCCCCAAATGCTGTAGTTTTCCATAAAGTTTTGGGTGAATCCTAGAGTGTCACCCAAACATGGGGTGACATAATTTGTAGTTATTTGCCATAAGTAATGTCATGCCATCAGCTACAATTTTCCCTTCCCGTACATTTCCCCCCACTGCCTTCACTCCAGCACGCCATCAGGGTGGTCTAGCAGCTTGGTTTTCTTTATCGGGGTAATACCAGGGGGTGAGGATCAAACTCTCTCTGCCTCTGGCCAGGGCCCAAGTGTCATTTCTCTGGGCCTGGAAGAAACTTGACATAGGCCCCTTCAAAGTTCCATCCCATACCTGACTCTGCACAGCAATCCTGGACTTCCTTGGTGGTCTCCCATCCAAGTACTAACCAAAGTCAACTGTGCTTAGCTTCTAAGATCTGATGAGACTGGGCCAGTTTGGGCCATCGAGGTCAGGATTAAACAATAATATACACTAACCTTTGCCCAGAAACAGCAGCCAAAGATCAATTTGCAGTCAAACTTTTCTTCTAAAAAAGATCTTTGGAACAGAGAAGACGCACAACGTTTTTGACACTTAACCAGAAAAGGATAGTGCAAATGTCCTCTGATCAGGGGTCATTTCATAGAAAAAGAGCTAGGGGGACTCATTAGCATAACTCATTAGCATATGCCACACCCCCTGGCATCAGGGGCCCGGCGGTGGACCTGCAAGGCCAGCGGGAGTGCGAGGAAGCCCTGCCAAGGCCCTCCCTGGCCCCAGGCAGGCAGGGGTGGGGAGAGGCGGGGAGGGAGCAACTTACCATCCCTCTTCTCCTGCCTCCTCCTTGGATTCCAGAAGGTGGGCTCTTGGGAGACCCCCCCAGGAAGGACATGTTTCCCCCCCCCAATGAAGCTGACCACTGCGTTTGTTCACTGCTTTATTCTATGATGAATGTACATAAGTGGGGGACGACTTGTGGTTCAACAGCACCCAAGTGTGCCTTCCCTAACCAGCGTCGTTGGACGGGCAGCTTTATCTATGTAGGCCTCTCCATCCCCCATCCTGGCTCAGCCTCCACAACTTCTACTTGTCCAGTTCTTGGCCCACCTTTCTCCATTTCCCTGGTCTCCTTCAAGGCCTTCTGCCTGCCTGCCTCCCACACCAGATGCTGTCCCCTCTTTGGATCACACCCATCCTCCCATGCTGCCTTCTCTCTTCTGGCCCAGCTTTGCCTGCCATAGTTCATCTAGGGTCACCTAGCTCCTGCCTCTCTGGGCTTGTCGGGGATGCATTACCTCAGTCATGCTCCCCCAGGGTAACCACATGCTCCCCTTGGACACCCCCCCCCAATACACTGGCCAATCACAGCTTTATTCAAGGCCCCTTATCTTATCACAGTCAAGTATACCTGTCATGTGGAAGGCAGTCCTGGAAAAAGCTGCTGGGAAGAAGTGGACAAGTGAGATGAGGACTCTAGATCCTTGTCTTGTACACAGGCATGTCACTATCAAATTAATGTGAGATTGGGGGACTACGTTATGTAGTGACACTCTAGGAGCTTCCTTATGTCTGTATGGTCTTTATCATAGATACCAGGGGGAATCCCTAGAAAGGCACCAGGAAGTGACCCTCTCCGGGCACTGTCCTCAAAATCTGCCAAAAATTTGTCAATGCAGTTCTGGCAGCCTACCTGTCAGAGACATTTTGGACCCAGGAAACTTCCACCAGAATCTACCTTTTCTTCCAGCACAGGCCAGCAAAATCATCCCACCTTAACTGGTGCAATCTTGACTGCGGAAGATCCATCCGGTTCAGTTGCAGTCACTGTTCATTTTCTTAAAATATATACTAATTCACTGTCAGAAGTATATACCTCTCAGTCTTCCCCCCCCCCAATCTGGGAACAAAGAGAGTTTAAATTATGCTGTCAAATGCACTGAAAAAATGCTATATTATCTTGACATAAGTGACTTAATTAATCTAGCTCATTTCACAACTGCATTAATCATCCTTTTAAGCACTTTATTAGGACTGGGGGAAAAAGAGGAAATGTCTCTTTGGGGAAGATCTATCCTGATGCAAATGATAGCGATTGTGCGTGGGTGCTTGTTCATGAATTGGGTCATTGATTATTCCTCAGCAGTGGCTGCTGCATGGTGAAGGCTCCACAGTCCTTTGGTGATGAACTCTGAAAATACCACATTCCCAAGATTTATAGACCAATCAACAGCTTAGACAAGAGAAGCGAGGCAGCTAGAGACTTGAGGGTCAGCATTGCTATCTGCATACAATACCAGCTTCAGCTGGGTTCCAGTTGAGGTTGGATTAGTTTAATTAACTGGTTGGGTTTAGTTTTTAACTGCAGCGGCGGATGTTTGACTGTATTTGATACGTCAACCCTGCTCTTATGCCCAGGAGCTCAGAATATGCCCTTTCTCCCATTTACTGTCTGTGGATCACAGATCCTTCAAGACCTCTTAGATCAGGAGTCACCAACCTTTTTTGAACCTGCAGGCACCTTAGTCATGCCGGCCACATGACCACGGAAACGTCTTCGGACAGCGCTGGCTCTTTGGCTTTGAAACGGAGATGAGCACCGCAACCCTAGAGTCGGATTTGACTGGCTCTCGAGCAAGGGAACCTTTACCTTTTTATAGTAGGGACGCAACCACAACACGGCTGCCACTAGAGGCAAAGCCAGCCATAGACTTCTGTCACGCAGTGCTGTGGTGGTAGCTGGCTCCATCACAATGTCTTTTTTTAAAAAAACCACACAGCCAATCAAATCTCCAATGGCCAATCAGAAGCTTTGCTAGGCCTCACCTAGTCCTGCTCACTTTCCAAAAACACTTGGAAGACACCAGTAAAGGTGTCAGCAGGCCCCAGGGCACCCACAGACACCACACTGGGGACGCCTGCCTGCCTTAGAGAACGGCCTTCCTCTGTAGCACACCCTGGGTCCAAGAAACCTCATCAGACCCTTATCTTGTTCCACTCCTCTCAGTATATGACTGGTCAATACATCCGGCTTACACATCTTCCTCTTGATTCATCGGGCACAACCTTTTCTTGTTTACTGGACTATTCCTTCCCATGGGGATGCACTACTAGAGGATCCATTTTCAACTGGTAGCTTCCCTGATAAAGAAATACCTGTCCTTGCTATTATATATGTTTCCTTCAGATTGTATTAACTGTGACAGAGTCTTCTCTGTGTGGTGGTGGAGAGTGCCGTCAAGTTGTAGCCAACTTACAGCAACCCCGTAAGGTTTTCAAGGGACGAGACGTACAGAGGTGGTTTGCCATTGCCTGCCTTCATGTAGTGACCCTGGACTTCCTTGGTGGTCTCCCATCCAAATATTGACCACTGCTTACCTTCTGAGATCTGATCAGATCACGCAATGTTCCCTCTAAGCCGTGGAGTCTTGTGAGCAGAAATTCTACTTTGTGAGCTACTGGCATTAAAATTGTGAGCGAGTGATTTGGCTACTGCATAAATTAGTTTGCTCTGGAGCCATCCTTTCTAAGCTAAGACAAAAATCTGTGAGCTGGAGGCCAAAAAACTGTGAGCTGGCTCACACTAACTCAGCTTAGACGGAACACTGCTAGCCTGGGCTAACCAGGTCAGGGCCTTCTCTGTGTGCACATTGCCATCCCTACACACATGCCTGAGCTACTTGAGTAGCACTAAAGGACACAGTGCCCTAGGCTTGTCAACACCAACATGGGAATTTCCTGTGATTGGCACCTCAATCTCCCAGCCACTAGAGTCCTTTTCAGACCTAACATCGATGTCTACTGGGAGACCTGATACAGATGGTCACCAAGTTGGTGTTGAGTGAAGCCGTACAATGCACGCACTGGGATACAGCCAGTGTCAATGCGAACAATGAAAAATCCAATTGTCAGTCCACACTTATCAAGATTGTACGTGTATATCACATGTGTGCCTTGCTCCTGTTCGCATGACATGGTGCCTACACATGTCGGGAGGATCACAGGGCAGCATGCATGTCTGTTACGTGTAGGGTTAGCAACTCCAGATTATGAAACTCCTGGAGATTTGGGGGTTGGTGCCTGTGGAGGGCAGAGTTTAGGGGGAGGGAGCTCAGTAGGGATGTGATATAGGGCTTCCAGCTCTGTGTTAGGAAATACTTAGAGATGTCGGGGGTGGAGCTTGAGGAGGGTGTGGTTTGGGGATGGAACTCAAAAGAGTACAAGGCCACAGAGTCCACCCTCCAAAGCAGCCACTTCCTCCAGGGGAACTGATCTCTGTTGTTCAAAGATCAGTTATAATTCTGGGAGAGCTCCAGGCCTCACCTGGAGAATGGCAACACTAGATGTGTTGGGTATGCCCTTGGTACATGAAGTTGTAACATCTGAAAAGGACTCCTCCTACACAGCCATCTTGCGTGCTCGTTTCAAAGGAGTTCATGCAAAAAGGTGTTCCGAATGGTTTGTGGCCGCTGTTTTCTCTTTGCAGAAGACGGTGTCAGGAAAGGAACAGAATAAATCTGCTGCAGCTCTTGCAAAAAAGGGGCCGTAATAATACCCAGACCTCAAAAGCATGTATATGTGGTAACAGTGGCTAAATTATAGAGTTACTCCATCATATTTGGATTGGCCTTTAATGAGTGAAAGTTAACATAAGTGGCCTATCCAGAGAGTTCAAAGCACAGCTACCTAGTAAAGCCGAACGCTCAAAGGCCTTCTGTAAGGACAGCTGTTCGATGCAGCTGCACAGCCCCTGTTCCCCTTGCAGGAACAGCTCCATAATCGGGAATGGTTTGCAGATGTTGCTTTAATGTGGTAAGGGTGTGAAGTTTATACATGCGCATTAGAGCACATTAACAGCAAATAACATAATGATACGAGCTGAGCTGTGGCTACAGCCCATCGTAGAAGTACACCTAGGTGTATAAATTATTTTACGGAGTTCCATAGTATTTACTGAGCCCTGTAAAAGTTAAAAATACCTGATGAGTTTTAGAAAGCTTCTGCAGTATTCTTTTTTAGGGGAAAAAAACCCAAACTATTTATTAGAGTTTGCTTGGGCAGTTGAGGGAGGGAGGGAGAAAGGAATCCAATGGGATTGAACTTGGATCATAAAACTGAATCAACTATCAATTCACTAATGACCTTTTTCCTGCAAACAGGAGGGAAGGCCAACAGAGCTAATGACACCGTTTTGGGGGCCTCCACTAATTAGAGTTGCCAGGTCCCCCCTGGCCACCGGCATGGTGTGTGTAGGAATTCCAGATCTAGGTTGGGAAGCTCCTGGAGGTTTGGGGATGGAGGACCGGGACCTCAGTGGGGCACCATGCTGTTTCAGTCCACCCTCCAAAGCATTCATTTTCTCCAGAGGAAGTGATCTCTGTAGTGTGGAGATGAGCTTTAATTCCAGGGGGTCCCCAGGTCCCACCTGGAGGCTGACATCCCTACCACTAATAGATATCACCTTTGCTTTGGGGGTTCTGGAGACACAGTAGGGATCATTTTGAAGTTCTTCTACCTGCTGTTTTGACCCAGTTATCATTGTTTTGATTTCATTCCTCTCTAGTATAAATAAAATCCATTTTCTGTTTCCTTGTTTGGCTTTCCCCCATAAAAAGCACATGTTGTGATACTGTTGCAAAGTGATGATGATGATGATGATGATGATATGGTGATGATGATGATGATGATGATGATGATTTTTTCATATGTTTGTTGGATCCCATGGATCTGTTTTGCTGGTGAGGGCGTTTTCCCCCTGCTGAAGGAGCCCACTCTGATCACGAAATTCCTTGCATCAGGAGAAGACTTCTGCTAGAAGAAGCACCCCCCACACACACTAGTAGAATGACCCCACTGGATCCAACCCACTATATGTATTTGTGACCTACACTTTACATAGGGATAGCTGATAGATCACATGAAAACAAAATACAATGTGTATACACACAATGTATACAACTACGACAAAATGTTGAGAGTCGAAATTGTGGATGAACAAATATAAAAGTAAATGAGATGAACAACATCCACAGATCTTTCCCGGGCAAGCAGATGGTAAATGGGACGCAATGCTTACAGGTCTGATGGGTGTATTTGTGACCTACACTTGACATAGGGATAGCTGATAGATCACATAAAAACAAAATACAATGTGTATATACACAATGCATACAACTACAACAAAATGTTGAGAATCAAAATTGTGGATGAACAAATATAAAAGTAAATGAGACGAACAACATTCACAGATCTTTCCCAGGCAAGCAAACGGGACGCAATGCTTACAGGTCTGATGGGTTGTAAATGGCAGGTGTCCGGAGCACCTCATCCTCTCAGCCAGCAAGGGGGGGGGCAGACACAGGAGAAGCCCCCAACTTTATGCTGCCCCTTCCACTCCAGTGAGGGGAACAGATGAACAAGGGAGAGGAACAATTCTTCATCCTGTTGAGACTGAATTAGGCACCCCCAGCAGGTGCTGCAGCCAAATTGATAGTGTTGCCTGAACCGTTGAACCGCTGCAAGAAGGGGAATTATCACAAAAGTTTGCAATGATGCATTGAGCCTGCATGGCGTGCTCAGATGGCTTTACAAGGGAGGCTTGGGCTCAGGTGATGAGCAGTGTCCTTATGTACTGCTTTGAGGAGCAGATCGATGGAGTGGAGGATCCCAGCTGAAAGCGAATCCCATTTTCTCCAGGGCTGAAACCTTCAGGGGGGTCAAAAGAAGAAGAGAAGAGATTGGATTTGTCTCCTGGCCTTCACTACCCGAAAGAGTCTCAGAGCAGTTTACAGTCTCCTTTTCCTCCCCACAACAGACACCCTGTGAGGTAGGTGGGGCTCAGAGAGTTCTCTCGAGAACTGCCCTTGAGAGAACAGCTCAGAAAGAACTTATGACTGACCCAAGGTGCATGTGGAGGAGTGGGGAATCAAACCCAGTTCTCCCAGATTAGAGTCCCGGCTCCTAACCACTGCACCAAAAGAACCAAAAGGGGAACAGCTAGGACCCCCGAACAGAGCTGGGGGAGTGCTGGTGGCTGGGGAAAGATGAGTGGTATAGGGGTGGACAGGAAACCCTGGGTGAATGCCACAAATGCAGGAAGAGAGGACACCAGCAGAATGAAGTCATTCATTGCTACTGGTTGCTCCTGGAAGCAGCAAGCTTCTCTCTCTTCTTCCTCTTCCTCTGGTATTATATAGCTATGATATAATATAGAGAGCCTGCTGTAAAGCGGGGAGGGCAGGGTATAAACCTAATAAATAAATAAATAACAAATGTGTGAGATGTTTATCATAGTGCTCCAAGGTTCTCCACCTGACTGGGCTGGCATCTATTGAACTTTGGGGCATCGAGATGTCCCATCACATCTTTGCTTCTTCTGCGTTCTACCAGGCAAGCAAGGAAGGGGAGTTGTAGAGTTGCTGTTCAACGCTCATATCATCTTGCATCAAAGTCGGTGGTCTGTCCATTTTTTTATCCCATCCCATTTTGGCCTCACAACAACCCAGTGAGGTAGTTTAGGGTGAGACAGTGGCTCGGGGTCACTTGGTGAGCGTCATGGCTGAGGGGGACATTTGAATCTGGGCCTCTCTGGTCCCCATTTAACGACTACAGAACACGGTCTCTCCATGTAGCCAGTGCTGTTTGCTCTGGGTTGCATCAGCTCTCCAAAGTTCCCACCCTGTTACCAGAAATGTGTGTGTGTGTTTTCTTTGGGGGTGGTGGTATTTTGTGTGTGTGTGTGCATCAGTGTTCCCTCTAAGCTGGGTTAGTATGAGCTAGCTCACAGTTTTTCAGCCTCCGGCTCACACATTTTTGTCTGGCTCAGGAAGGGTGGCTCCAGAGCAAACTAATTGATGCGGTAGCCAAATCGCTCGCTCACAACTTTAAAGCCAGCAGCTCACAAAGTAGAATTTTTGCTCACAAGACTCCACGGCTTAGAGAGAACATTGGTGTGCGTGTGTGCTTTTGAGCCTGGATGGCAACCCGAAATGCCAAGGGTTGTCCCTAGAACTGTCAGCATGCAAGTCATGTGCTCTGCCACTGAGCAACAGACCTCTCTGCTAACTCAGAGTGAACTCTGGGTGAATTATAGCATGACATACAAAGTCAATATGGGTGGGAGGGGAAAAAACGGCAAACGGCTAGCTTCATTTTGATCCCGAATCTCTTCAAAACAAAACTGACAGGGGAAAATGTGGAACGATTAAATTGCTTTGAAACTGTGGCCTTTTGCAGTTGACCTCCTGCGCGGGTTTCTTTTTAGTAAATAGTTAACCTCACTTCCTCCGACATGCTGTTGTTTCCCTGGGACTTCAGTCTGAATCAGTTTGTTTGATCAGCGTGCTTGATCAACGTAAGGATATAAGGATTCTCTCTTACTGTTTCAAAGGCAGTTTACGGGAGAGATTGGCAGAAACCCCGATGAAGTATTCAGTGTTGAACAATTTGATTCAGAGATCTACATCAGTTATCTGCATTCTGGGTTTGGAATGTACCAGACCTGATTTTCTCAAGACAAAAGCAGGAGGTTCACATGGTGTTGTTTGGTATCATACTGTACCATTAAATTGACCTCTGAGAGCCAGTTTGGTGTAGTGGTTGAGTGCGCGGACTCTAATCTAGGAGAACCGGTTTGATTCCCCACTCCTCCACTCACAGTTGCTGGATGACTTTGGGCAAGCCATAGTTCTGTCAGGGCTATTCTCTCAAGGATAGTTCTGGAAAGAGCTCTCTCAGCCCCCCCCCCCCACCCTCACAAGGTGTCTGTTGTGGGGAGGGGAAGGAAAAGGAGCTTGTAAGCCGCTCTGAGACTCCGAGTGAAGGGTGGGGTAAAAATCCAATCTCTTCTCTCTTCTTCTTCTTCTTCTTCCCCAGAAAGTGGCTGTGTTCTAAAAACAATGGAAGATGTTGACAGGATGTGTGTACATGGGTGCATGTACACACACAGCACAGTGTGTGTAGATAACCCTGGATTTACTCAAAGTTTTGCCTTCAGAGTGAGAGGCAGGCAGACGGGGCAAAACTAAGTCATTAGACTTAGGCAGAGTGGCCTGGAAGAGAGGAGGGAGAGACATGGGCTTGTCGTTCCTTTGAGAATAGTTTCCCAGCCTGTGAGTCGGGACCCAAAAGTGGGTTGCAAAACCTCTGAAAGTGGGTCGCGGGCCAGCCCTCCCTAATGGCCACCTCTGTCCTTTCTGTCGTTCTCTTTTGTATTTTGTAAACCAAGATCTGACCTAGAAAACAATATCTTCCATATATTAGTTGGGTTTTTTCTCCTTCACTGCATAGACATGTTGATCAAGTAGAACGTTTCCTGATGGTTCCTAGAGTGAGTTTCTTGGAATCTCGGGGGGCATTAGGGGGAGTAATGGAGAAAGAGAGGGTGGTCAAAGGCTGGAATATAGCCTCCACATGCAAAGGCTGTGTATGTTGGAATGCCGCTTGCCTCGGGTTCATAGTGGGGGCAGCTGATACTTTTCTGTGATGTTTGTTGGTTTCTCAAGAGCATCTGGTTGAGCCACTGTAGACAATGAAATGCTGAACGAGATGGTTGCCAAAGGTATAGTTTGCCTAGAGTGCCAAAAAAACTTGGATCAGCCCTGGATGGGTTACCATACCAAGTAAATTTGGACTTGTGGCTCACTATACCAAAAAGGTTTGGTACCATTGCCTGAGAGCAACCAGTAACCATGGCCCAGTTCACCATGGTTCAAATCACAGCGGGTTCACTGATAACAAGCAGCAACTGTGAATGTTTGATTAGCAGGGAATTTTTTAAAACAAGAATTCTGAATAGGTGCTCTTTTGGAGTGGGCATGTGTGTATTTTTGCATTGCCATTTGGGAGCTGTAATATGCATAGGCAGCACACAGAGATTTCCTTCTTTCCACATATGTTGTAGCTCATCAAGATACCTTTCTTCTTGCTCTGCATCTACCAGCAGGGATCCCCTCATGGAGGAAGAAGAAGAGGAGGAGAAGAAAACAAGTTCAAGAGAAGGAGGAGGAGAGATTGGATTTATACCCCCTCTCTTCACTACCTGAAGGAGTCTCAAAGTGGTTTAACAATCTCAGAGCAGTTTACAATCTCCTTTCCCTTCCCCTCCCCAGAATAGACACCCTGTGATGTAAGTGGGGCTGAGAGAGCTACTTTGAGAACTGCTCTTGAGAGCACAGCTCTGAGAGAACTTGTGACTGACCCAAGGTCACATCAGCAGCTGCATGTGGAGGAGCGGGGACTCAAACCTAGTTCTCCTAGATTAGAGTCCGCACTCCTAACTACTACACCAAACTGGGTCTCCCCCAGGAGAGGAGGAAGAGCAGCTCTGGCAGTTTTTACAACTATATCTACAAATACTGAAGTCCATTTGAGCTACTGTGACTATCTTTTCCAAGCCAATAAACTGGTCAAGGTAATCAGCCTCTGAGGCACTAGCTATTAGCCTTGGTCTGATGAATGCAGATCTCACTATCCCTGTTTACAGGTTACAGTGAATGCACATAAAATCCATAAACAGGGTACACTTGATTTTTTAAATGTTTGTTGAGTAATTCCCAAGCTACATCTAACACATGTACAGCTGAATGTTTAATTGAAATCCTACATATATCCAGGTGGCCCTTGGTTTCATTTGTAAAGTGAATATATGTAAGCTCTTGCTTACAAACAGGTGCATGCACATACATACAGGTTGTATGTGCATTCATTATAACATGGGAACAAGGCTAATATGTAACAGTAATCTGGCTGGTCCCATTTGGCTAATGAAAGACCCACAATGGGGGCATCCACTGGCAATGTGAGAGTCTCTACCTACTTGGAATATGCAGAAAATATTATCTTTATACACCAACGAATAGAAAATAACTCCCATAAAAATGGCCCCTTGCAGACTAAACATTCCCCAGAATGGGTGGAATGTTGAGAGCAGTGGTGGGTCTACTAAAGAAAAATGGAAGGAAAAACCTGCCTACTCCAACTCTACGACTTCAAAGAATCCTGGAGGGGAATATTTGAAGAGTAGGTGTGTGGGGATTTCCAGTTGTTTCCCCTCCCACAATTCCTTGTAGGCCCCTAGTTTATTCATTTAATTTTTAATTGTGAATGAAGTGATCATTTCAGGACAAGGTGGTATGATTAAAAGAAATGTATGATGAGCAAGGCAATTTTGTACTATGAACTAGCCTTTGTGGCATTCATTGCTCCATCAGTTCTTTGTATTGTGTAAAGGTGAGATACAGTGTGCCGTAGAGACTCACAACCAACTCATGCACCCCCATGAAGGTCCACCTCATGGGGTTTTCAAGGCAAGAGATGAGCAGAGATGGTTTGCCATTACCTTCCTCTGAATAGCAGCCCCCGTCTTCCTTGGTATTTCCAGGCTCTGATGAGATTGGACTAGCCTGGGCTATTAGGGCTGCTACACTGTGTGTAGTTCTATTAATACTGTAAAGCTCTTTTATATGTTCAGAAGAGCTGTGGGATGTGGGACAGCCCCAGCTTTCTTGCGGAGACGTAGTGCAGCAGTGCAATAAAGGGCATACGATGATTAATCACTATACACCTGCATCATTTCCCAGATGGGGTCTGTATCTGAAGGTAAAGATGTCGCATATTGCACTGGCTGCAAAGATTTTGCTTCCGCACCGAGGAAATTCAGAATTCCTTCAGGCACTTTTTCACCAGCAACCTAATAAACCTATAATAGCAGCTGCAAAAAGCAGGGCTTGTCAATTAAGGAAACATTTGTAAAATACAGATTTCAAGAAATCATTTTCTAGGAATCAAGCACAGAAGTTAATTGGTCCCTGGGTAAGGCAAGAAGGTACATGCTACAGCAGTCTTGCTCACATTAAGAGGCAAGATCTGGTAAGTACCTGGATGTTAAATCTCCTAGAAACCTAGAATATTAATTCCATGATGGGGGTGGGCCAAGGTGGGCCAAAAGGATAATAGTATTATGAAAATAATTGCTGTAGGGCTGACAATCGCTTCTGGATTTTTAAAAAACATTTGATTAACAACCTGCTTTTTGATGGCTTTATAGACTAATTCATATGGTAAAATACATCAAACCAACAACCTATTGCTTTACAGAGTAATCGAAGTTGCCGCATAACCTTTACAACTTTACAACATATAAAACAAAACAAAAAAAATACATTGCAAAGCAGCAAAGTGTTTGTGGTTAGAACTGAACATTCCCTGCTATTAATCTTTCTGTTTCAAAATCTGGTATCTGTTGTGGCCACTTCTGTGCAATGTGTATTTCAAGTGTACAAGGTTTGTTTTGCCATCCGATCCCTCTATTGCTTTGTCTCCTGGTATTTATGATCCGCAGGAGCCCAAGTTTTAATCTGGCTGGATTCTCCATCCTTCTTCTGAGCTTGGAGGAGGGGGCAAGATCCCAGTACTCACCCTGACCATGAAACATGGCCTTCTGATCTTTTCCACAGCTCGGTGTGAATTTTGGAAGAGTTTCTCAAGCTCCTTCAGGCTTGGAAGAAGGGCGAGGAGCCTCCTTGATGTAACATTAAACATCACAGAGCCCTGGAATACAAGATCTTTTGCTGCTTTCTCAGGCTCATCATGACAGGTCTAAGCCCTGCCCTCATCCCCACCCTGTCTCAGAGCTGGGAGCAGGCAAGGCTCAGCCCCACACTTGTTCTTGGCTCCCTCTGTCCATCTAGATTTCTATGCCTTTGCATCCCATACTTCCCTGAAGCTTGGAATAATCTTGCCCGGTTCTCCCAAACCCCTCTTTTTATCTTCACAACGGTGTTCTCAGATAGGTCAGGCTGAGAGAGCTTGACTGGCCTAAGGACGCTTTGGATGCATTCCCGCATGATTCTGCACTCTAGCAATCATCCACCACTGGCTTGTCCTGTGTAGCCAAGACAATCCAGTTGCCGGTGAGTTCTGCAGAGGAATATCCAGTGATGTGGGGATGCAACCCAGGAGTTGAATGATAGCCACAGCACAATGGTCTAGCAGTGTATGGACGTACCCAAGTGAGCTTTACGGCAGAGTGGGGACTTGAACCTGAGTCACCCAGCTGCTAGTCCAACCAGGCTCATAGGCAGGATTTTGTGGCTTGTGAAGCAATTTTTTTTCTGGTGGGGCTGAGGTTCTCGGTGCAGAAAGAAAACCCATTTAGTCAATAGAAAGCTGTTGCCAGGCTAGATCTCTGTTATGTTCCTGCAGAGACCGCGCACGTGGTTACTCTGCATACGTGGTCAGCCAAATAGCCAGAGCTTCGATCCCAGGAACAATGGGCGCAGAGGATCTTAGTAGCAGCCTATCAGCTGACTAGAATCCTAGAGGAACCCTATCAGATGTAGAATTATGTAAATAAGCCATTCATGGGTGTAGGGGTGTGTTTGGGTAGAGTTGTTTGTTGTGCATTTAAGCAGCCTGTGGGCTTGCCCTGTATCTCTCTTTCTGAAAGTATGAGCTGAAATCACTCAACAATGTCGTCAGTCTCAGTACTTTTCAATCTCTAAATTGCAAGCTGCCAACCACTTTAAATGACAGTTCTCAGCTGCTGCAAGTTAATCACTTCTGCCAGCCTAAGCAACAGTTCTGGTAACAAGCCGGCAGTGGGGGTGATGACTTCTATAGTCAAGAAAGCTAACACTTAGGCAGAAAAACTCTCTTAAAGGAGACCAGTTTCTTGACACAGAGTTAGAAGTGATCCTAGAGGCCACTCTCTCTCTCTCTCTCTCTCTCTCTCTCTCTCTCTCTCTCTCTCACACACACACACACACACACACACACACACACAAGGGCTAAAACACACAAGTCCAGAGCACACCCAGAAATGGGAATGTATTCTTCTACTCTGCAGAAAAATGGAAACACATGTTGAGCTAGCTGGGCCACCCCCAATTCTCCAAGGCAGGTTTCGAATGACAGAAAGGCAGACATGACAACAGTTCCAACAGGGGCTTCCCAAAGTAACCCCACGACAGCTTGATGGGCACCCCAACCACACCAGACAAGCAAGGGACATGCCCACAACTCTCTCAGCCCCCCCCCACCAGCTTAAACAAATAAAGGGCTTGCTTGTATAGCAAGTGTTTGTTAAGATAGATTTTTGCTGAGGTGGAGGTTGTTCCAAGAGGTAGATATTGTGTTATGAGGTAGATGCTGTTTCATGAGGCAGATGTTGTGTGGGGGAGCCCATTCCCACTCAGAAGAAGCAGCCATCCTCCCAGCCAGTGCCAAGGGTGCAACCCGCAGACCATATGCCAGATTGCCCCGAAAGGGGGCAGGAATGGGGAGACATGCAGGGGGGCAACAGGAGGCCTGTATCTTACCCTGAGGCCCATTGGGGGGTAGCCCAACAGGGAAAGGTTAACTTTCAGGAAGGCCAACTCATCCAGCCTGGCCTGATTTAGGTGGGAGCGGTGGGGGCTGAGAATGTCTACCAGGTGGGAGAACATCCGCTTGCTCTGGACACTGACGGGAGGCCAGGAAAGGAGACTCATGGCCATGCAAGAGAGGTCGGGCCAGATGGCGGCCTTGCGTGACCAGTACTCCAGGGGATCGGCAGAGGTGGGCTCAGGGGACTCAGGGAGGTGCTCTCTCACCATCCCCTCTATTGAATCTTCTATCATCCCACGCCCGGCATCTCTGCTGCTGCTGACCTCCCAGTTCCCCACTGACAACTAGCAGTGGGGCTGTTCCCTGGTTGTGATCTTTGAGGCAGAGGAGCTGGGCTGCAGCTCCTCCCCCTCTTCTTCCTCCTCCTCTTCAACCCTCTGTTCCCTCTGGGCAAATCTTTTGGCCTGCACCCTCCACACTTCTGTGCAGAGCTCACACTTCCATTGTATGAGTTCTCTGTTCCGGAGAGCAATGCTGAGTGTTAGCCAGGGGACACAGATACAGGCCAGCTTGTACTCCCCTTCCTTGGAGAGAGGATGCAACCCGATGGTGATGGCCACCAGCAACCTCTCTGCCAAGGTCCCGACCCGTGGGAGAATAGCTGTCCACCCCTCCCCTGGGGTTCTGTCTCCAGTACTGAGGCCAGCACCTGGTCCAGCCCTCGAATCATGGGGATGACTTGCCCCAGGCTGGCCGTATGAGCGCAGAGCACATCGGTGGTGTCCTGGAAGGGCTTGAGGACATGCCCCATTTGAGAAAGGATCAGTCTGGAGCGGATGCTGAGCTCCTCTTCCCCCTGTAGGATGATGATGGAGGAGATGACATCCTGTACCCTCCTCTTCTGCTCCACCAAATGTGCAATCATGGTGTAGGTGGAGTTCCAGAGGGTGGGTAAGTCTAGGATGACATCCAAGAAACTGATCTTGCTACTATCTTCAAATCTGATGCTTTCATGCAAGCCATTAATGAACTGCTTAAATGCCAATAAACGTTGCACTGCACCTCTCCAAATCAAAAAGATATCATCCAAAAAGCATTTATAAATAATGATATCTGCATAAATATGATTAACATTGGGGATGAATTAGTTTTCAAACCTGCTCATGAATAGATTAGCTAGTTCTGGTGCAAACTTGCATCCCATTGAAATTGGAAGTCATTTCTTTTTAGACACAATTCTGCTATATGGCTATAAAAATGCAGTGGGAGGGGTCTGAGCACTCTCCCTCATGTCTATTGTAGGTTGAAGTACCTCTAAGGCCTCATTATGAGGAATGTTGGTATATAATGATACCACATCAAGTGTGACAAACAGCATGTCCTCAAATTCCATCCTGATCACCTCTACATGCCCCCCAAAATCCATGGTATCTTTTAGGTAAGTGTTAATTTTTGGAATAAAAGTCATCCAAATAGCTAGCCAGTGGTTCTAAAATGGAGCCACACCCTGAGACTATGGGCCTCCCAGGGACTGGCAATATCCCCTTATGTATCTTGGGTAAGAGGCACTACTGAAGAGTCCTGTTTTCTGACTGCGTTCAGACTTATTATCCTCCCCACCTCTTGCACAGCAGACAGGCAGGCGTGATGCTGCCTGAGAGGTGGGTGGTCAGGCATGGCTGGTCTCCAAGAATTAGGAATGCATCAGGAGGGTGGCAATGTCCCCAGTGGACTTGACAGTGCTCCCCAGCCCCAGAGCATCCTTTACCACCAGCTGAAGTATGTGCACTAGGTGCATAGCCTTCACTGCTGCCAGCATATTGGCACCAGAGCCTGTGACCATGTAGCCACAGACAATACTGCAGCAACCCAGCCACTCCTTCAGGCTACTCTGTATCATGGCAGCGATGGTCTGCATCCATCTCATGTGCAAGGAGCAGAACCACTTTGAGTGTGGAGCAGAACCAAAGAGCCTGTTTGGTATAGTGGTTAAGAGTGGCAGGACTCCAATCTGGAAAACCGGGTTCATTTTCCCACTCCTCCACACCAGCTGGGTGACCTTGGGTCACTCACAGCCCTCACAGCTCTCTCAGCCCCACCTACATCACAGGGTGTCTGTTATGGGGAGAGGAAGGAAAGGGGATTGCAAGCCACTCTGCGACTCTGAGTGGAGGGCAGGGTATAAATCCAATCTCTTCTTCTTTGTAGCCCAGTGGCAGGCCTGTTCCCTCCTGAGGCCTGCACCATGCCCTGACAGTCCAGGCAGAGAGGTCCTCTGGTTGCCACCAGTGGGTGGTGAATGAGAGGTAGCATGCTGCTGGCTGCTCCAGAGGTCTTCCATGAAGTGCACGGTTCTGCCTTGTGCTCTGGAGAACTCAGCCTTGACCACTGCCACTGTGGAGTGGTGCATTGTTGACTCATGGTCCTCCATGAGGGGACATCATACCAAGGAAACCAGGTGTTGCAGCAGCCAGTGAAAGGCTACATCCTCCATGAGGGAGAAAGGTTGGCCATTCACAGCAATCAACTGTGGATGGTGAGTGACTGCTTCCCGGGCCCTCCACACAGCCCATCTGGATGGCATTGTCTAGAAAGGTATCCATTCACAAACCACCACAAACATCATCAAAGTTCGTGAAATGTTTGTGCTGGTCACCCTTCCATGAACATCGCTTCATGAACCACAAACTGGCCAAAATTCATGATGAACTTATGTTTGTGAGCTGGTTTGTGCCCATCCCTAAACCTGGTATAAACTGAATCAGTAGGCTTGCCAAGTCCCCCCGGGGGGCGGGGAAAACCCCACCCCAGAGGCTCGTTCCCCACTGCTGGCAGATCGGGCCCCGGGGGGAACCACACCCCGACGTGCACGTCACCTGGAAGTGACGCGACCATGCCAGGCACGCTGGGGGCGGGGCCACTGTCATCCGAGGAAAAACTCTATGGTTTTTCCTTGGATGGTCGTGCCCCCCCCCAGCGTACCCGGCGTGGTCGCGTCACTTCCGAGTGATGAGGATGTGGCGCGTGTGCTCCAGCCGCCAGCCGGGAGTCCCCCGCTGTGGCGAAGATTGCAATTGGCAACCCTATGAATCAGTAGGGATGTCAGATTGAAGGTCAAAGAAGAAGGGGATGGCAAATGATGAGATTGTTAGACAGTTATATCAATGCAATGAACATGAAATTGTGCAAACTCTGGAGGACAGCAGAAGACAGGA
>NW_015176458.1:76751-90306 GCF_001447785.1 Gekko japonicus | reverse complement strand
ACGCGGGGGTGGGGTTTCCCCCGGGCCCTGATTCCACGGGAACGGAAAGCGGGGCTTGAAAGCGGGGGGAAATCCGCCCCCCGGGGGCATTTGGCAGCCCTAACAGGCAGTGCCGTGGAGTGGCAGTAGGCAGTGGCCTCAGTGCAGCCCGAGGCCGGGCTGGCAGCAGCAGCAGTGCAAAGTGGCAGGGCCAGAGTCACTGGGAAGCGAGAGGGCCAGAGTCTCCGTCCTCTCTCCTGAGGTGAAATTATTTTCCGAGGTAAGTTTTGGCGCCTGCTGCTTCTGTGGGCGGGACTCAGGCAACACAGCCAGTGCCAAGGGAGTCATTCTGAGTGACAGATCAGGCAGCGAACTGATTTTGCCAAGCATAGAACGTTGCCAGACCACTACCCTTTATATAATAGGACAGGATACATGGAGGAAATCAAATTCTTTTGCCTGTTGCTTTACAAAAATCTGCCACAAGTAAGACTTTAGTTTATTTTTCCCTCCTGTTTTTTTCCTCTTCTTTTTATCTTAAAGGAATGCTGTCTTTGCTGACCCAAGGAGCTGGAGTTTTGAAAGATTTTGCTTACTTAAGCTGCTTCGTGAGATTAGATGAGAAAACGTCCTCGATATCAGAGCTAGAAACTCTTGTCATTATGTTCAGGTACTCTGATCTAGCCTGAACATGCTTCACTGAAATTTTTATTTTTATTTTAATCAAGTGAATTCCCCAAGACATTTGCCATAAGCACTTCATTCTCCTTAGAACTTCAATTAAAGCCCCAGCTAAACTGTTTTATGATGCTCCCCCCACCCCACCCCCACCTCCATCACATAAAAAAACATATAATAATGAGCATAATGAAGATGCATTGCTGGTCTTCGGGGGATTTACATCGACAGTTTTCTACAATGTGTTGAGGCATGCGGAGTTGAAATGACAGCAGATTCCCTCAAGAGAAATCGCAAGAAACGAGGCAGTCCTTCTAGGCAGCAGATGAAGAGAAATGGGAGTCTGGCCAATTATCTGTAGGCACACCACAGCTCTGTCTGCAAGGCTGACATTCTGTTTGAAAGACATGGGGCTGTACATGGGGGATTGATTCATACCCCAGGACTCAAAATATGTGCAAACATGGCCTTCTAAGCTACCTCCAGAGTCAGCCTCAATTCCCCCCAAATATCTCTTGTCAGATGTCAATGTCAGATCTGGGTATGGATTTCTCTGGATCAGTGCCCTTGGATTATTACTGCCTTGGAGGAATTTGTGCAAAAAAACATCATAACAGATCCAAATGCTTAATTTTAGTGGTTTTCCTAACTGATTGCACATATACACACATATACTTTATACTGCCTGGACAATATGTAAAAGAATTTGATTCACTCTGTGGATCGGTCAGTCAATAAACAGACAGATGGTTAATCAGCTAAAAACCTTTAAGGAGTTGACATCCCTACCAATTCATTTGGAGCCAGATTCCTAGAGAATCAGCAATTCTCTGTAAGAAAGAGTAAGAGCCTAATATAGAATTTACACTTCCAGAGACCTTCATGCAGAGGATTAAAGTGTGGACTAAGTGAGACCATCGTCCCCCTAAGTTTTGACTACCAGTATTTCTGTAGGGTTTCCATGAGTGAGACCATCGTCCCCCTGAGTTTAGTGTGGTCTGTTCTGACTACCAGTATTTCTGTAGGGTTTCCAGCACAGAACATCCTATGCTACCTAGCTGGTGAGTAAAAACCGTGTGCTTTTGTACCACTGAGTCATGACACTAACAAAGCTGTATCCAACAATTTTGCCCTGATCCATTTTGGTGATTGGACCAATAAACTTGAACCTTTCTGATTTGATAGAGAAAAACTGGCTAAAACTGGCTAAAACAATCAATTTATCTCAGAACTGCTGACATCTTCCCAGAATGAAAGAAATCTTCATGCCATACTTCCAAATATACTCCCTCCAAAAAAATGATACCAAATGGTCTCCATATCTTCAGCCTCCCTGGAATCTAGAAATCTCTCCTGGTTGACTGACCTGCATTGTGTGGTGGTTAGAGTGTTGGGCTAAAATCTGGGAGGTTCAAATCCCTATTCTCCCATGGGAGCTTGCTGGGTGATCTTGAACGACTCGCAAACATTCTGCCTAACCTACCGCACAGGGCTGTTGTGAGGAGAAAAAGGAGAAGAGGGTAATGTACACTTATTTGGGTCACAGCTGAGGAGAAAAATGGGGTATAAATGAAGTAAAATGAAATGAAATAATATTGACCATGTCAGCAACTCTATAAAATTCAAGCATGATTAACAGGGCAGTGTGATAGTTTCCTGGGACTAGACACTACCTCAAAATAAATTCCTGTCATGATCCTAACTGAAATTTCCAGTAGTAATAAACGTTAAAGGAGATTTGGGCCTGGGTATAAACATACCAAAGCCCGGGCTTGTAACTGAGGAATGAGGTAAATCGACGGGGCCAAGTTAGTTTACTTTTCAAATAAACAAGAATGAATTTTATTAAAAAAAAAAAAAACTGAGGTAAATCTTACCTGATAACAGGAAGATGTGGATGTCAGGTTTTAAACAGTACATGCACATGGGAGGGGAAGAAACCTTTCGCAGACAGGCTTGTCATAATGTTACTTTTTTGTGAAAATGTTACAATTGATCCTCAGTAACCAGATGTCATTCAATAATTCTCCCTGTTCCAGGACAGTTATACCCAGGGCTTTTTTCCTGGGGGAATGCGCCAGAACAAAGTCCCAGAACCTCTTCAACAAAATTATTTTTAAAATGTTTAAAAGTTCATGAGTTTTCAGTATACAGATTGAAAACTTCATTTCCCTCTTGAGAGTTCCGGCACCTTTTTTTCCAAAAAGAAAAAGAAAAGCCCTGGTTATACCTAACCCACCCTCCTGTTAAAACTAACTTTTCATCAGACTAACCCCCATTCCCAACTTTCAACTCTCATTTGTCAAAAAACAATTGTCAGATATTAATCCTTTTTACCAGGACACAGCTCTCATTGGGTATTGCGTTAGTCCATTGTCATTGGCTCTTGTGTTGCTGAGGTCATTTTACTGCTCAATTGATCATAGGCAGTATTTTCCCTATCAATCTGTATGTGCAAATCAGTGAAACTAAAGCCATCACCATCCCCAAACCAGACCTGAAGCAAGTTTGAGTCAAGGAAATAAATATTTAAGTATATCTGAATGTACTCGGCATCCATATGCCCAAAACTTTCCTTAAAAAGGTAGGGTGGATACTGGTTGATAAGTAGCCAGAGCATCCTTAACTAGAGAGTTTTAACTGATGCCTTACCTCTTTCAGATCTTCAGGATATACATCTTTGACTAGAAAAATATTAACACTCTTTATTAGTTCAGCTCTGATAGATAGTCTGGCAAGATTTAAGTAGGTGTGTACTTTACAAAATTCCTGAGCTGAAGATATACAGAGAAATTGCTGGTTTGGGTTACTACAGTGATTTCATGGAATAGGAATACAAATTCCAGGATTCCTGGGACTTACAAAGCTCCTCACCTGAACAATGTTGTTGTTGTTGTTGTTTAATTTTGGGTGCTTACCAGTAATGCAGGATGCATAAGTATTTTTCTTTGATTCTGCTGATTTTCCAGACAATGGGATTTCTCTCTTCCAATTGGATGCTTGCAAGAGAGGAGCACAGAGCACTTCCAGCCTATCACATTTGGACACAACCCACAGAGAGAGCAGTTCTCCTTATCTTCCTTCTTTGTGGGGACAGAGCCCTTTTCTTTGCAAATACTATGTCTGGGGCGTGTTGAATTGGACCCCTTGGTCCAAGTCGCTTAAAACATTGAGGGTAGTTAGTGGACAGGTAGACCTAGCTCCACTGCCATTTTGGTATCATTTGGTTGAAAGACACTCCATCCCCTCTCAAGCCCCCTCGGGGAATGATCTCTGGGATAGGATGGGGGGGGTTGGTTTGCAAAGGAAGCCTTTGTCACTTTTTGAATGGAAACAAACATCAGGCCACAACAAGAAGGAATGGCAAATGCTGAGTTTTCAGTGGAAAAGTTAAAAAATGTCAGTCACTGTAAGAGTAAGAAAATGAAATTAATGCAGATACGTTTTCTGTGTGAGAGAGTGTGCTTGATCTGACTTGACGCAGACTTACAGAGAAAGACTGGTTCAAGGTCATCCAGTGAGCTCTCAGGGCAGATTGGGTGTTTGAACTTGGGTCTCCTAGATTCTAGCCTGATGCTCTAAACCCTGGGTCTCATCAGTTGGCAACCATAAACCGAAAGCACACTTGGGTCCACAGGACTAGTGACACACTGATGCTTCTGTAACCTATATAATGGGGAAAGGAAGGAAAAATCAGAAAGAAAGCCATGCCTATTTTGCATGAGTCAAGAAGAATACACGTTAGCTGACAAAAGGAAACTTATGACGAAGCGGATCTGTTATCAGTAGCCATTGATCTGCACCACAGCCGAGAACCGACCACTAAGTCTAATAATCTCCAGTGCTATTGTTCAGTAGTGCAAGCAGACACGGCAGACGGTGCTGAGTCAATATTTGCAGACTAAATGGAATTTAGAGCCACCAGAGGTACAAATATGCAGTCTCTGCATGGAGATCCTGGTGTTTTTGTCTTGTGGTTGTTTTTGTCTTTTCAGCCATCTCCTCAACATAGTAAACAAGCGAACAGAAGAAGAACGCAGCCAACTCCTGTTGCTTGATGCAGAGCAACAAGGTACCAAGTGTCTGGCACATCACGTGGTTCCCCCAGACAGTTGTGAATGGTGGCTAACAGGAAATAGCTTTGTTTTAGAAAACAGAATAGCTCATGGTCCTCCCAGCTTAGCTTGCCGGGACAGAAATAGTTCTCAGCTGATGTAATGGCCTTTATTTCCATTCATCTCTGTACCGTGCAGCACCACATTTATTTTTAACTCCTTCCAGGCCCACAACTGATTAGAGATTTTCCCCTCAAAATGTGACTTTTGGAAACACTGGAGCCTGGTCCATGTGGTCAGTTAAGACCCCTGTAAGCAGGATGAGAAAGAGTGAATCCTTGTACACTCTCATCTCCAGGGGTCATTTCGTAGAAAAAAAAGAGCTAGGGGAATTCATTAGCATAACTCATTAGCATATGCCACACCCCCTGACATCACCGGAAGTGTGTCATAAGGCCACACTCCCTGACATCACCGGAAGTGTGTCATAAGGCCACACACACACACCCCAACGGTCCCGGCCGCCACCACCGGCCTTGCAGGTCCACTGCCGAGCCCCATGAGTGGACCTGCAAGGTCGGCGGGAGTGCAAGGAAGCCCCGCAAAGGCCCTCCCTGGCCCCAGGCAGGCAGGGGTGGGGAGAGGCAGGGAGGAAGCAACTTACCCTCCCTCTTCTCCTGCCTCCTCCTGGCTGAATGAGGGCCGGAAGCAGGGGGCGGGGCTTCGTCATGTGCCCCGCCCCCCGTACCTCACCCGGGGGAACTGTGTGCCCCCGCGTTCCCCCCCCGAAATGACCTCTGCTCATCTCACATATACTGTTAACATAAGACATGGCTGTTACCTGATCTTTGACCTCTCTCCCATTTTGAGGGAAAAGTATCAGGCATCCCAGTGACTTCTAAAGCCAGATGGCATGGTAAGTTGTAGGCACTGTGGGGCTGTGTGAGGAAAAACAAGACGAGAGCTAGGAATTCTGTCATTTAAATTAAATTATTGAGAATGTGAAAATTGGATTTAGATTGGAAATCCCTCAAGGGGAGGGGAGGGTTCAAAACTCCACGTCCCGTCATTTTCCCAATGTGGCCCCAAGGAGAAAGATTTTTGTCCCATTGTGGAAACTGACAGGTATGTTTAACTCAATAGAACACATAGTGACTCCCTGGGGCCATTTAAGGATAGGCAATGGCAGGGAGAGGTGGAGGATTAACTCTGCTTTCAGTTTACACCACAGTCCCAATCAAAGCTGTGTGCCTGATAACTGAATTTTTCAAATGCACCAAGAGCTTAGATCACAAATTCCCAGCATCTCATCTGATTTGGGGCCGAGTGTTCATGCTTCTCCACCATGCTTCTGGAGAAGTCCCTTTATGTGTATGCATGAAGAAGGTTACCAGGCTGCAGCAAGCAACAGATGGGAACAGTTGGGGGCAGGGACTGGCATTTTGGTGTCATGCCTGAATGCTGATGTTACTTCCAGTGAAAATCCAAAGTGCCATCATGGGATGCTCTAGGCTTTGCAAAAACTCTATGGTAAAACCATAGAGCTTCCGCCCCCAAAACAAATCTTAGAGTTTCCATGACACACAAGACGTTTCTTCTACATGCAGAATGACAATCTGGGGAGAATGACCACATGGGAGGACAGGAAGGCAGGTTGGATATAAGATTTCCTGTATTTGATATGAATAATTAACTGGTGGAATTCACCGTCACAGGTTGTTGTGATGGCCATTTTTTTAAGATGGCAGATTGAACAGATACTGAACAATTTAATGGAAGTTAGATCCATCCATGCCTATTAGTTACAATGAGCACATAGACCCTTCATGTTCAGAAGAAGTGGACTTCTGAATTTCATTCTGCGTGAAAGGCAAACAAGCCCTGCCTGCAGGCCTGAGGGGGTACATGGATAGTGATTGGGTAAAACAGGATGCTGGAGCACCAGTCTGACTATGTAGGGCTGTTACATTTTTATGCTACTTTTCAATCTGCTCCCATTCCATTCCCCACATCTCATGGGTCCACTCCCTTGACAGATAGAAGATAACAGCTCTGCCCCCATCACTCGAAAACAGCTATTGGTCAGATTTTGGTATCATGAGTCAGTCTGGAAATCTAAAGTCTTTTGTCAACAGCATCCCACCCAGAAAAGCAACACAAGTTATGTTTTCAGAGATAATAAGTTGATACAGTGCTGAATACTTTGAGTAAATAAGAGCCATGCCTACTTTTGATTTTTCCAGCATTAGCAAAGCAAGCTATGGTTGGTAGGCCATGTGGAATAGCTTGGAGCTTTCTCCCTTTGGAATAACTCAAGTCAGCCGATGACAAAAGTGAGAATTTACAACTGGCTGGCTCCATGTTTTTAACTGTTTTTTGTTGTTGTTGTTGTTGTTCCTTCTTGGAGAAGCAATGCTTGAACCCCAAATGTACTGAGCTTTTGTGAACTCATCTGATCCACTGAGCTGAAACTGAAGAAACAAAATATCATCCCCTTTAAGGCATGGTTTGCATAGAACAAGCTGTACTCCAAACATAGGAATGCCCGCAAAAATGGATTGGATCCATGAAGCTTTTTCACTCAATCTTGCTAGGCTTACTCTTTGCCCACCTGTAGTGGGCAAGCTCCCTCCCCTCCATCACCGATGCTCAAACAATGAAGCAGCAGGAAAAGAAATGGGGGGCAATGTACCCAGAAGTGATATCACAGAATCCACAACACTCTAGGAACCTCCCCAATCTCTACAGTTTTTGCCATAGTGCTTGGATGGATTCCTAGATTGTTGAGGGGGTTGTGACATCTTTTCTGGACGATCACTTCCATACAAAATACTTGCTCTGGTTTTAAGTCACACAAGGGTTACATTAAACAATTATGGCTTTCAGCTGTCACCGAAGCACCAAGACTGAAGTGGTTAGCTCAGACCAATAGGTAGGGTTGCCAACATCCAGGTGGTAGCTGGAGATCTCCCACTATTACAACTGATCTCCAGGTGATAGAGATCAGTTCATCTGGAGAAAATGGATGCTTTGGAAATCGGACTCTATGGTATTATGCCCCAAACCTAGCCCTCCTGAGGCTCCACCCCACAAATCTCCAGGTATTTCCTAACCCAGGTGTTGTGTCAGCTCAGCTGATCCATTGTAGTTGCATGAAAGCAAAATGAGGCAGGTGTACCGCCTGGTTTCATAGGCCCCACAGAACAACCCAGGCCCTGAGAATTTTGTACCCCCAGTCTCCTCTTAGCTGCCCTGCCCAAACCCACTGAGGTGCATGCATGCAGAAGAGAGCATGGAATCTTTAATCTCTAGTGTTTTTTAAATTTCTTTTTAAAAAATATTTATATCCCGACATTCCTCATGCCTCAAGGCAGTTTACCTTAGTTGTGTCCCAGGAGGCAGGGCATGGAGACCCACCTCCCTGCATGACGTCTTGGGTCATCAGACCCTCCTAATATCCCAAAGACATCATTATGTCAATTTTCTCACCTCTTCTTTACCTGCACTTTTCAAATGCAAGGAAAAGCAACACCAAAACTAGCCCTTAGAAGGAACAAATGCTATATAATGTGCAGACACTGGTAAAAACATGTATAATTATATCAGCCATATCCCAGCAATACTGATCATTTGTATAACATTTCACACACAGTGACTCATTTTACCTGTAAGGCAGTATTGGTACTAGAGATGAAACTGACAGCTGTCTCCTGGGAATCTATTCCACTATTTTCCTCCAACAGAAGGTGTCTTCGATATGTCATCGAAGGCTTTCACGGCCGGAGTTCATTAGTCATAGATTTTCTGGGCTGTATGGCCGTGGTCTTGGCATTGTAGGTCCTGACGTTTCGCCAGCAGCTGTGACTGGCGTCCTCAGAGATATAACACAGAAAGATGGAGTACTCTCTGTGTCAAGGTGAGAAGAAAAATGGTAGGCAGTTAATTTATATCTACTCAGGAAGGTGGGGTAGGGCTGAGTCATTATCTTGTAGGAGTTCCCCAGGCTGTGACATGATAATGGAGGAGCTTTCCTGAGGAGGTTCTTTTGCATATGGATTGGCTGTTGAGATTCTAATCTTATCTGTAGTGCTATTGTAAGATGTAAAGCATTTTGTGTTTTCAGGCCAGGACATCAGCCCTACAACAACTAATAAAGAAGGTGTCTTCCTCTGATTTTGTGTCAGAAACAGAGGCTCCTTCCACCAGAGGAAAGGGCCTCCATGAGCAGAATGCATCTTCAGGATCCAATCAAATCCTTTTGTTAATTTGAATCAGATATTCTCCTTTTGAGTTCATGTATTTATTTATGGGCTACCTTTTTTGCTGGCCCTGACCTGGACATCCCAGGCTAACTCGATCACATCAGATCTCAGAAGCTAACCAGGTCAGCCCTGATTAGTTTTTGATTGTTTTTTGGCTTCCCAGAGGGGCTTTTTATTGCATTTTAATAGACTACAAACTACAACGAAAAAATAGGGAAGGGTAGCTACATCTAGGGAGAAAGGAAAGAAAACCACTGATAACTAAAACCCCAAGAATAGGAGATCATAACAACAGTTTATGTTAATGTTAGTCTAAAATTGCTAATATCACATTGAACATAGTCAGTTATGCTAAATTATTTAGCTTTTTTATCCATTAATTTAACTGTTTAAAGAGAACCTCAAGAGCACCATCAATAATAAAGAAAAATTTTAAAGCACAATTAAGAGTCCTTCAGTCTTCATTTTGTTTTATCTTTTCTAATCCTCAATTGGTATGCACATTTGGGGGCAGCCGCCCCCTTTCCGGAAGCAGAATCCTCGTCGGAAGACACCGAGTCCAATTCGCCACTGGATTTGCTGTCATCTTCTTCCTTAGCGACCTCAGCTGTCTCTCCCAGTTGCAATCTCAGGAACTCGCGTGCTTTGGAAACAGAGTCAATCTTTTCTTTTTTATCTTGTATTTTGAAAATGACACAATGTGGAATTAACCATCTATAGCCAATGCTGTTTGTTTGGAGAAAAAGGATTAAATCTTTATATTTCTTCCTCTTTTGTCTTATTTCAAATGGGATGTCTTTTAGAATCCTGATGGTGTTGTCCCCCATTTTCAAGGGTACTCCAGTAGTGGCTTTCAGGATTAAATCCCTCACATGTCTCTTCGAGAATCTAACCACTATCTCCCCAGGCAGATTATTTTTCTTGATGTATGCAAAATAGGCTGTATAGACCACATCCATTTCGCTTACAATGTAATCTGCTTTCAAATCTGTAACTGGGGCTAATGCTTCACTCAAGAGTTGCTTTAGATTCTCGTCTTTTAGTTCTGGGACTCCTTGGAACCGGAGGATCAAATTTGCTTTCTCCATTTGCAGCTGTAGAAGTTGAGATTCTTCCGAAGCTTGCTTTTTCCCCCAGCTTTTGTACCTTTTTCTTAACTTTTTTGGTGTTAGTGTCTAATTCCTTCACCTTCTCAGCTGTTTGCGCCATCATTTTTGAAGTGTCAGTCAATTGGAGCTGCTGAGTTGCAAGGTTCTGATTTAGAGTTGTCAGTTGTTTGTTCATGTTGGTCATCTGGTCCAGCAGAGGGTGCAAGGAGTCTGCCAACATTTTGGATATCTCAGTGACCTCTTCCGGTCGAGGGCTCATGCTCCTCACTAGTTTCACTTTTGCTAGCTTGTCTTTCTCCGTCTTCTTCCCCTCCATCTTTATGGATTGTTTACTTTTATAAAAGCTTGCTAAAGTCTCTGAAATTCACCCATGCACCTATCCGCGCTCTGGTAAGTCTCTCAAAACAGATTTCAATGCTTTTACTTCTGCTCCCCCCTTGGTATATCGTTTCTTAGTTCATGTGTATGGGAGGGGCCCCTCCCCCACTCGCTTTTCTTGCCATTCCCAGAGGGAGCTTTCTTTTTAAATTCTCATCTTCACTTTAACCTGACTCACTGTTCATTGTTGGTCATACGACCTCGCTCAGAACACATTTCAACCACTCGATCTCCGACGCTTGTCCCGGTCAGTGGCTCTAGTTCCATACAGACACTCAGCGGCATGACTGTCGGGGCGGAGGAGTGCCTCAATTCCCCAGCATTGTGCTGGTGAAGAGGTCGCCCCTCAGAAGCCCCATGGCTAGGAGCCTTTTGCCAAGGCTCTGGGGGGGTGGCGACCCATCACCCCCCCCCCATCCACTGGTGCACAGATCACATCCCCGGGAGGTCCAAGAGATGTGTCCGCCAGTGTGTCACCATAAACCGGAAGTCCAGCCCTGATTAGTTTTGGGATGGGAGACTGCTAAGCAATCCCAGGGTCGCTCAGCAGAAAAAGACACTGTCAAACCATTAATCTCTTGCCTTGAAAACTCCAAGAGGTTGCCAGGAGTTGGTTGCAATTTGATGGCCCTTTACACACAAGCATAGCTTTCTTCCTGAGACTCAAGGTGGATTGCTCCTCCCTTATGAGAAAAAAATCCTGTGGGTCTCTACTCTCATATGATTTTTCTGCTTTCTGGAAAGTATACATTTTCTGTGTAATTATTTGCATGTATGCATGACACAAAGATGGTGTCGAAATGACATTAAATTAGTGTAAAGATGGTACAAAAGAAACAGAATCGGTGAGAGCAATGAAAATGAAGTGCATTTGCTATGTAAAGGTATTCCGTGCTGCTGTGGTGTCGTCTTCCCATTTGGCTCAGTATAAAGCTCTCCTTTGTTTGCATCAGGACTCAAGTTGTTTAGGGAGAGCATGCGCGAGAGGGGGGAGGAGCGGTCTCCCAGGGGTGCCATCAGGGCACTGCTCTGTGGGGAGGAAATGACCACCCCACACAGAAAGTAAAAGGGGGTGACCTGGCATAGGGGGAGGGGGAGGGGGGGCAGGAAAGGCAGAATGAGCTGGAAAGGCAGAACAAAACACCCAGCAGTTGCCTAGTAGGGCGTTCTGGAGACCGCCCCAGGAAATAACAAATGGTTCAGGGTGGGTGTGCTTCCAAACCCCCCCCCCCCAAAAAAAATGTTCACAGAAAATGTAGAGATACTTTGGGAGAATCTCTTCTCTGCTGGACTTTTGCTATTTTCCCCACCATTGGAAACAATGGTGCCTTAGAAAAGTTTGGGGGGGGGGAATTCAGCTCCAGTTGTCTGCTTTTTGCTCACAATGGCTCGACGGTGGGGAGGAGCAGCTGTACCACCTTAAAACCACATTCAGATAAGTCGGTGAGATGCTGTAGTGACCTTGCAGTCACTACTAAATGGCAATAAAATGATGCAGACAGCCGATGCTGAGATGAAACAATAGGAAAGTGGATGCAGCATGACATGCAGACAGAAATTTGTGAGACGATTTGAGATCATTGGCACAACAGTGGGAAATACCAATGCAGATTGGACCAATGACAACATGGGATTTTAAAAAAAATGAAAATGGCCACATGAGTTGGAATTATTACCCCCAAGTTGCATATGGGGAACTAAGGCAGGAAGATTGGTTTGCTTCTGGCCTGGAAATTAGTTCATAACCAAATATGAGATGTACTGGTAGATTTTGGGCTCATTGCTTACCCACTTTTGCCATGACACCAGCTCAGATGTTCAACTCGATATTTTATGCACTAAAGAATTCAAGAAATAATAGACTGATTTGCTGCAAAGTCACTGTGACATTTTGGTAGTTTTAATCATAGTTTCCGATAGCACAATCCTGAATGCGGAATGAAAATTTTTATTATCCCATTCATGAGAGTATAGAGGGAGACATCGCTCAACAAAGCACACACTTTGCATACAGGAGATCTCTTATTTGTGTCACATCCCCCCTCCCCCGTAGTTTGACTTCTCTGGAATGTGATATCACCAAACTGAACAATTCCTGACCCCTTATGTCACTGGATTAGGGCTTCCAACCCCCAGGAGCCAGTTTGGTGTAGTGGTTAGGAGTGTGGACTCTAATCTGGGAGAACTGGGTTTGATTCACTACTCCTCCACATGCAGCTGCTGGTGAGACCTTGGGTCAGTTACAAGTTCTTTCAGAGCTGTTCTCTCGTGAGAAGTTCTAAAAAGAACTCTCTCAGCCCCACCTACCTCACAGGGTGTCTGTTGTGGGGAGGGGAAGGGAAAGGAGATTGTAAGACGCTCTGAGACTCCTTCAGGTAGTGAAGGCAGGGTATAAATCTAATCTCTTCTTCTTCTTCAGATGACAGAAATCAGTTCCACTGGAGAAAATGGCTGCTTTGGAGGGTGGATTCTCTGGCATTATACCCTGCTGAGGGCTGCAGGCCAAACATTGATGTAGCACCTCAGTTTATTTATTTAGGCCTTTATGTGTTTACTTGTTTATTTACTTCATTTATATCCCACCTTTCTCATAGAAGCACTCATAGGAACTCTCCTCCATTTTATCCTCAAGACACCTGTCCTGTGAGTGAGGTAACGCTGAGAGTATGTGACTGGCCCAAAGTCACCCAGTAGGAATTCAAACCTGGATCCTAGTCTTAACATTCTAACCCAAGGGTGTCAAACTCATTTGTTATGAGTGCTGGATCTGACATAAATGAGACTTTTTTGTGCCGGGCCATGTGTGTCATAAAATGTAATGCCAGGTAACGGAGATATAAACTTTATAAAGGACACAAACACAAAGATTTTTATTTTACTTAAAATAAAAAACATGCTTAAAACATTGGCTCTGTAAGCTGCAAACCTACTTTTGATTTATTGACATTCACCATAGAAATCTCATGCTCAGAGTTCTGAGTCTAGGAGCCAAGTTAAAACATGAAATGGCTGAGTGATTAAGAGAGTCTGGTGAAGCAAGCTATGATGCAGCAGCAGCAGCAGAACAGGAAGCAGGACGTGGCCAGGTCCACTG
>NW_015176458.1:75194-76713 GCF_001447785.1 Gekko japonicus | reverse complement strand
GCTGCATGTTTGACACCCCTGCTCTAATCACTATAACATGCTGGCTCTTTAACGTTAGAGGAAGTGAGGTCACCTAGCTCTTCCTTACTAAAGTGTGCTTCATTTTTGCCAATACTTTGGAATTTCAAATAGCTTTTGGAAATAGACGGCATGATGGGACAGTGAGATGCACTAGCAAGCCATATAATGAGATATTGATTAGCTCAGCCTCCTCTAATAATAACCTTTGCAATAAATCATAAGGTGCTTTGTAATTAGGAAATCCATACTAAATAACAAAGGGACTGTTAGCTTTGTCACCTTACCAAGAATGAAGCGAAACGCACTGAGGCATCTGCAGTTTCAGAGGCTTTTCATTTGTATTTCAAGGCTTTGTTTTTCTCTAAAGGGCTTTGTATGCTCACCAAAGATCAGGCATCTAATTTGAAACAAATATCCTGTGAAAGTTTGTGTTTCATTCATACATGGCATCACAGGAAGTCCAGGTAATACAGCGGGTTTGGAGATGGAAGACCCAGGTTCAAATTCTTGCACAGGGCTTGAGTAGCTTACTGTCTCTCACAGGATACTTTTGTTCAGGGGTCATTTCGTAGAAAAAGAGGTGCAGGAGCTCATTAGCATAACTCATTAGCATAACTTATTTGCATATGCCACACCCCCTGACAACACCGGAAGTGTGTCAGAAGGCAACCCCCACCCCTCAGGCTCCACTGGATTGTTTTGGATTGCTAGCTATTGGGGGGGGGGGACATGCAGATCTGTCCTCACAGAGGAGGGAGAGTTTGTACCTGAATAAAATTTGGTCTTAAAGGTGCCACTGGACTGTTTTCGACGGGGGGGGGAAACTCTGCAACTTACCTGGCTGCTTCTTTCTCTGACTGAGGGCTGCTGGGAGCAGGGGGTGGGACTTGTTGCATGTGCCCGCCCCCTGGGCTCTTTACTGCCGGAGCTCCGCTCCTGTGCGCTCCTGCAGGAAATGACCCCTGCTTTTATTAACATCAATTTTAATAACATCAATTACATTAGCAACATCAACCAACATTAACTGAACTGGATAATACGAACTATGCCGGATGCCGATGGGGGTCATCTTTTGGGAACATTTATCATGGCCACCAGGTTATTATTGTCAATAGGACTTTACTTTTATTTTATTCTATTTTATTGTGAGCTATGCTTGTTATGTTTGTGCTTTAATATGTTTTTAACCCTTATTGTAAGCCGCCCTGAGCCTGCCTGTGGTGGGGAGGGCGGGATAAAAATTGAATAAATAAATATTTTTTTAAGTTGATGGTGGAAATCATAATAATACTTTGTATTTATGTAGCACTTCAAGTTCCAACTATTTTACATGCTTTGTTTTGTGTAGCGGAGCAAATAACAAACACCCAGTTCCGTTTGGCTGAAGGCCTCTATAATTAACTGTAATTGTAGGCACGTAACTTGCCTATTAGAATAAGGAATGACAGTACTTGACCACACTGTTTCTAGAACCCCGATTCTGCAGATTCTTGGTTGG
>NW_015176458.1:18146-75063 GCF_001447785.1 Gekko japonicus | reverse complement strand
ACTGCAATCAAGTAGGATTTATATTAGATAGGGTTGCCAGACCCTCTGGTCTGGGTAGGGGGTCTCCCACTTTCGGGTGCTCCTCTCCCCTCCCCCCAATTAAACCCCTCTTCCCTCCAAAAAGCCAGAAATAAATGTGATGTGCCCACGTAATCTGGAAGTGATGAAGGCACATTGGGGACATCAGGAGGCGATGCTCTGGTTTGGGGGCAAAGCTCTATGATTTGTATCTAATTCTACCATAGAGTTTTGCCCCAAAACCACAGCACCATTGCCCGATGTCCTGACATCACTTCCAGGTGCGTTGTGGAGCTCCTCCCTGCTCCTGGAAAGTTCCCTCCCACCCCCTGCCAGGACATCACTGGGACCTGACAAGCTTAATATTAGATTATTCTATTGTTGGGGGAATTCTTTATTATTTATTTGTTCAGGATATGTCTATGCTGCTTCCAAAAATGAGGTAGTAATGTTAAAAAAAAAATTAAATTAAAAACAAGCCACAAAAACGAACCATGGACATAAAGAGCATAAAATATATCCATAAAACAGAAGGAAACTATTAAAAAAACGGGTAAGGTATAATCCCTAATTTACCCCTAATCCTGGGTAAAAAGATGTGTTTTGCCCTGGCGCCTAAAAGAAAGTAAAGAAGGTGCCAGGCGCACTTCAAGGGGGAGGGGATTCCACCTTGCCTCTAAAGGCGAAGGCACAGAGAGGAGGGCTTCAAAGGCAGGTCTTGACTGGTGGGCTGAATAGTATGGGATGAGACGGTTCTTCAGGTACCTTGGCCCCAAGTTGTTTAGGACCTTAAAGGTGTTTTTTTTAATTGTTGTTGTTGTTTTGCTTTTCAAGGGTTTTGCTAACCATCTTGAGCTTGGGGGAAATGGTATAAAATGTTTTAAATATAGATTTCTTCATTTACCTCTCATCTGCTGTGCTACACCAGTTCTCATCACTGCATTCAAGAATTGCATGCAGATTTTCATTGAATGATCACCATCTTCACCGGGTCGTTTAGAGGATTTACCCATTTCTGCAGTTTTGCATCACCTACCTGGCATGTCACCCTCATCCACCTCACAGGGTTGTTGATGTTGTTGTAAGGGAAAAAATGGAGAAAGGGGAACCGTGTGACCACCTTGAGCTTCTTGGATGAAGGCTGTGATACCACTACACCAAACAGACCAGGTTGGCTTTTGGAGATTTGATTGGCTGTGCAGATTTTTTAAAACATTGCTAGGGTTATTGACCAAGGTCCGGAGGACAGCGGAAGACAGGAGGGCCTGGTGCGATGTGGTCCATGGGGTCGTGAAGAATCGAACTCGACTGTGCGACTGAATAACAACAACAAAGGGAGCTGTCACCACAGCATGAGGGTCTTCACTGTATGACTGAAGGGAAGCTGTGGCAGTCTTTTTGTTGCTGGCTTCACAATTTGTGGCAGACATCTGTGGCAACAATTTTGCCACTGTGCCACTATGCTGTGTTAGAATTCCAAGGGTGCCCGCAGGCTGAAAAAGGTTGGGGACTCTCGGCATAGACAGATAAATGAAACCAATTTATTTAAAATAAACTCTGTTGTGCCTGAGAGTTGAACCATACCAATGCTATTTTAAGAGACGTAAATCATAGGGGTAACATTTTGTCTGTTTGTTTGTTTTCAAAAATTCCCCATGCCTTTTGGTTTGAATTGGGTCTGTCACATTTGTCTCTTTTCAAAGGTTTTCTTGAGGGTGCACATCACAAAATCCCAAGCCTGTGTCACTTCAGACTGGTTAGAAGTGCATCAACATTCATGTCAAGTTGCACTCAAGAGCAGTGCTGGGAGGCATGGCTTCCCACTTTTTCTGACTGATATGGTGGAGGACTGAAACAGATATGAAATAGAAATGCAGCCAAGCTTTCAAAATTGATGTTGACAAGGATCTTAAGACACAGACTTTAAGATCAATGTCTATAAATAGGTATATCTGAAGGAGGTCTGTAAGCCATCTGAGGTTACCTCAGCAGAAGCAACACTCTGATGGATGAGGCCTGCTCTTCTTTGGCAGCAGAATGAGATGGTAGAATTCTGAGGTGGCAGAATGGATTGTACCACTTCAAACTGTAGATGGGAGTAGCGGCCTCCTTTTTAATGCTTCTTCATGTTTAAAACAACTACTGCTATGGAGCTGCGGTGGCTCAAGTGGTTAAGACGCTGAACTGCAGGCTGTGGAAGGTCAGTAGTTCAGCAGTTCGAGACCCGAGTGTGCCACATGACGGAGTGAGCTCCCGTCTCTAGTTCCAGCTCCTGCCAACCTAGTAGTTCGAAAGCAAGAAATTGCAAGTAGATAAATAGGTACCACTTCGGTGGGAAGGTAACAGCGTTCCGTGCGCCTCGGTGTTTAGTCATGCCGGCCACATGACCACGGAAACGTCTTTGGACAGCGCTGGCTCTTTGGCTTTGAAACGGAGATGAACATCCCAACCCTAGAGTCGGATTCGACTAACTTTCGAGCAAGGGAACCTTTACCTTTACTAAGGAAAAGCATATCAAGGCAAAAGCTTCTCCCTTCTCTGGCCTAGTTTTATTGCATGCTGTGCTGGTTTTCCACTTGAAGAAGTTACTAATATAGGGGGAAACTACAAAATATAATCCCTCACATGCATTCTGAAGTGGTACATTCCATTCCATCTCCTTATTCAGATACATGGGCATACCAAATGCTTAGCTGTGATATGGTTTCTGATATGTTTTCAGTTATCAGTCTTCTGATATTCAGTTTGTATCTCTCTGTGGTACAGATAAGGTTGCCATTGTTGTGATAGAATCTATAATTTCAAGATATTACCTTATATTCGTCTAGTGTGTTAATTTGAAGACCTTCCCTGAGGTAGAGTTGCCCGCCCCCAGCCCAGAAGTGACATCATCACATTGGCGACATTGTGGGGTGACACTCTGGGTTTTGGGCAAACTCTATGTTTTTGAAGCCCTCATCCCAAAACACTGCACAGGGTTGTTGAATGGATTAAATGGAGGGGGTTGGTCATGTGTGTGGTCCTGGGCTTACTGGAAGAAAGGCAGGGTAAAAACAAACAAAAAAACCATACACCGAAGCCACAATTGATGTGATTATGTATATGACTGAATGAAGATTATTTTTGTACAGTATTTCACAGATGGGCACATGTGGTCTTGCCGAGAGGGCCTCTAGGAGGGGAGGTACTACGCTTGCCAAGTCCCCCCAGAGGCCCGTTCCCTGCCACTGGCGGATCGGGCCCCGGGGGGAGCCCCACCCCAACATGCGCGTCACCCGGAAGTGACGTGACCATGCCGGGCACACTGGGGGCGGGGCCACAGTCATCCGAGGGAAAACTCTATGGCGCGCACTCCAGACGCCGGCCGGGAGTCCCCCGCTGCGGCACAACGACCGACTTGGCAACCCTAGGAGGTTGTGACCCCAAAATTCTCTCAGTTCAGGTTGCTGTGAGTTGTAGAGGAGGCTAGCAGTCCACCTGCCTCATTTTATTCTCATGCCCAGCATGATGCCTGTGATCCTGTGGCCTCAGAGAGGGCAGGAAGCTTCTCTATCCTGACCTGGATGGATAGTCAAGGCTAGCTCAATCTCATTAGAAGCTAAACAGGGTCTGTCCTGGTTAGTTTTTGGATGGGAGACCAGCGAGAAAGTCCAGCACCACCACATGGAGGCATCCAATGACAAACCAGCTCTGGAAGTCTCATTCCTTGAAAACCCCATAAGTCAACTGTGACTTGGCGGCACTTTCCACCACCACCAGAAGCCTCTCTAGGAATCCATAGTTACTCATTTCAAAGTCTCTGCTTGACTTCAAATAATAGCAAGTGTTCTCTCTTAATAAGAAAGAACTTCTGGTGTTTTCCAGTTAAGTAAAGGGTCAACATGGGTGATTTTGGATCCCCTAGAAAGGATTTTCCTTTCTCTAGTCTATTAAGAATGGTTGTGTTCCCTTGCTTGTGACTTTGTTTCTCTTTCCTCTTTAAATGTTGGTGAGCAGCAGACACCGCATAAAAAATAATCTCCATATAGCAATGTACTGTACTCAATCCATCACATCAAGATGTTTGGTTTTTGTGGTGGTTTATCTTTTTTCATAGTTACATACATACATACACAGAGAGAGTGGAAAAGGTACAGGTGAACTGATGGAACTGAGAGCAACACCACCTGCACAGTACTCTTTCCAAAAAAATTGAAGGAGAAAAATGATGCTATGCTGTCTCACTTTAGAAAGTAGGCCAGAATTTGGAACTGTAAAATACAGCATCCCTAATGATGCTGGTTTTGAAAATCACACTCAGGTTGTGCCTATGACAAAATGGAGTGACTACTTTGCCCAGACAACTGTTATGCCAGCGTTGGAGAATTTGGATGCAAGTGCTTGGCTGTAATGGCTGGGGTCTATGTGCCTTTGGGATAAAACACATAACTCCTGTTAATGGTAATGTGAACCACATTTGCCTGCATCAGGAGGGGAATATTCCCCTGTTGGATTTATACAGAAAGCATCCCGGGGGAGTAATCTATTTGACAACTGTGCCATTACCCTATCAGGAGCTAAAAAAGCTGGCATGCTCAGTAATTAAGAAAGCACAACAGGCAAATTCCCATTCCAAAAGTCTGCCTTTTATTGTTACACATGTTCTTCAGAGCAAAGTCTCCTCAGCAGTTCCTTGAGTCATAAATGTTTAATTTTTAATCTATTTTTTATCAGTTGTGTGTAAGGAAGCTGCTCCAATCCCAAATGAAGCTTTACAAGTGCTTTTTATGTCGCCAGAGCTTCAAAGTAATAGTAGTTAGCAGTTATTTTTTAAAAATATATACCTATCCCTTAAAAAAAAAAAGTAGCAAGTTCATCTCCTGCAGATGGACTAGCACACCCTTTATGGGGCTAGGGCTGCCAGGTCATTCTTGGCAACCAGCAGGGGACGGGGGGATTTACCAGGAATAGGAGGGAGGCCAAAGCTACGTCGCCGACAACATGACAACATCACTTCTGGCATGTACAGGAAGTGATGCCATCATGCTATGACATTGCCACGACACTCTGGTATTTGGCAAAAACTCTATGGTAAAAATGGCTTCAACCATAGAGTTTTTCCCCAAACATCAGAGTGTTGTTGCCTACGTGATGATGTCACTTCTGGTGCATGCCAAAAGTGATCTTGCCACTTCACTGGTGGCATAGCCGAGGCCTCCCACTTTTACCTGGTAAGTCCCCCCCACAGGCCAGCTGATTGCAGTAGGGGGTGGGGCCTGGCAGCGGGGAACCCCTGCCTCCATCAGGAGGGCTGGCAACCCTTTATGCGGCAGACACAACTGTAGTAGGTATCCTGAAACAGCACATATCATGCAGATAGCTTACAGACATAATCATGGATATTTGAGGACCAGCTAAATCAGGCTTCCAGGGTAATATGCAGGGTTTGTTGGGGCCACAACATTAGATCCTACCAGCTTTTTTCATTTGATCTCACCTGATCCCCTGTCTTCACTTTCACCTCTGTCCTGGACTGATTATCTACATGGATCCCATGACCCCTGACATCCTTTGTTGGTGGTCAGAAGGGGTCTTCTCCTATCTCTTATCCCTTATGTCTGCAGAAAAATTGTTAGGGTCCAGGCAATGGTGCTATTGTTCGTATTTTATCTGATTATTGTGGGAAAACACAGTATAAAAGTGACAGCCAGTTTGGTACAGTGTCAGGCTAGGACCACGGAGACCCAGGTTCAAATTCCCATTTGCCAACATGCCAAGAGGGAAAAAAAATGTCCTGTCTCTTTAACAGAAGATATATAACATGTTGCTTACTACATAATATCACTTAACCTCCTTGCCCTGCAAAGTTCCAGCTGTTCATGTCCACACATTATGCCTCTGTTAAAAGGAGATGACGTTTGTCTCCAAGCCTGTTGGCAACCCAGTCCCCATTCCATCATGACATGCACTGGATGTCCTTGGGCCAGTCACTCTCTCCTAGCCTAATTTACTCTACAGAGTTGTTATGAGGATTAAATGGCTGAACAACCATGAATGCCACTGTGAGATCCTTGGAAGAAAGGCAGAATAAAATGCAATTGATAGAAAAGTAACCCTGATCATAGAAGGGGGGATCAGAAAGATCAAAATCCAGCTTGTAGCTTCCTCTTCCTGAACAAAGCAGTGCTATTGCCAATCACCTGGCTGAGGTTTCACATAATATTTAGCTCAGACTAACAAATGGTATCCACTTGTGTGAACTGTTTCTACCCAGATAGCAAAAGACAGGAGACGACTGGGAGGTGATATGATAACCATCTTCAAGTACTTGAAGGGCTGTCATATGGAGAATAGTGTGGAGTTGTTTTCTGTTGCCTTCGGCAGGCTCGTCTGGTATGTGGGTCATATCAACTTACAGCCCAGCTAACGTCCATATGGCTCCGCTGCACTTGCGTCACGTCTCCACGTCCTTCTGTGGCTCCGCCTCTGTCTCCACCTCCATCACTCCACTTGCCTTCGCTCTGCCGCTCCAACGCTACGCCACTCCATCGCCGCCATTTCCACCGTCACTGCCGCCGCTGCAGTCGCTTCTACTGCTCCTGTCACACACACCCATATGGGGAGGGTGCCCCCTGCCACCTAAGGGCAGGTACCCATTCATCTACTCGCTTATATTAATTGCTTTCGAACCGCTGGGTGGGTGGGAGCTGGGACTAGGGCCAGGAGCTCACCCTCGCCGCGGTGGGTCTCGAACAGCTGTAGCAGCTGTTCACTGATGTTACCAGCAGGCGTTTTACTGCCTGCGCCACCGCTCCCTCATTTTAGGATTAAGTTAGGGTTTGTGTAAGGGTTAGGATTAAGTTAGGGGTTGGGATGGGTTAAGTTTAGCTTTAGGGTAAGGATTAAGGTTTATATTACAATTATGGTTAGGTTAGAGTTAAGGTTAGGGTTTGGTTTAGGGCCAGGGTTAGGGTTAGATGGCTATCTGTCGGCAATGCTAATTCTTTGATTCTGTGAATTTAGGCAGATCATGAGAAGGGAGGTGAGGAAGGGTTTCATCATGGCTTAGTTCTTGTGGCCCTTTCTTACATGCTCAAGGAAATGCAGTTCTCCACTTTGGGGTCAGGATGGAAGCAATTTTCTCCAGGCCAGTTTTTTTGGCGATCCTGGAGGGTTTTTGTCATCTTGGGCAAAGAACAGGGGTAACTCGGTGTGTAGGGGGAGGTATTTGTCAAGTTCCTGCTTTTTACACAGGGTTGGACTAGATGACCCTGGAGGTCCCTTCTATGATTCTATGACACATGCAAGACTTATTCCATGGATGTACCTTGTAAGCTAGATTGGAGTGTGTGCACGCAAGCTAAACAGATCTCACTTTTTTCCCCATTGCTCTTTATTTTTTGAAAACAATTGTAAGCTAGTCTTTCTCTTGACTAGCTGTGTCACCCTATGCAGGTCTGTTCAGAATCCTACTCAAACCAACTCATCGGGGCTTATTCCTAAGAAAGTGGTTTTAAGACCGCACACTCCATCAGGACCCAGCCTTTATAGACTATGGTCAGTTTTCAAAGATATGAGTATTATCTGGGGATAAGGATAGCTTTCCTTGCCAGTATGTTACTGGAGTTCCAAAGAATGACATCATTTATTTGCATTGGGATTTAGTCGATTCAGGGCACCTTAAAAAAAAAGGTATTTCAGAAGGCCTGTGAATCCAGCCAGTGTCTTCTCTTCCCATGCCCTCGCCCAGCAACATCATGTGCAGTGCTCATTAGCTAATTCTGGCAAGGATGCAAAGTAAACTGTCATTGAAAGATGGGAAAATATAATACAGGGAAATGGAAAATAAATATTTGGTGATCTAACGTATTGATATGCATCCTTTGCCATCTGTCTGAAATGAGCCGAGGAAAGGGGGAGAGGCATTGTTGGAAGGAAACGATGATATCACCGCCATTCAACAAATGCAGGTGCCTGTGCAAGGAAGGAAACAAATGGGAGCACCTGAGTCAAGAAAGCCTCCTCCTCCTCCCAGCTTGGGTTCCTTGTTTCCTTCTTATTTAATTTCTGGAGATGGGAGAAGGGCTGCTTGGGAGATGAATGCCCAAGGCGCTTGAGTGAAAAGGGGAAAGGTCAAAACTAAATGAGAAGGCAGGGGGGGGGTGGAAATTGGAAATTGGATCCTTTCCCAAAATGCTGATAGAAACTGCGAAGGCCCCCAATTCATATATGGGAATTGGGAAAGGGGGTTAACTCTTTCCCCTCCCGTGCATTTTTACTAATCAAAACTATTTCTGCCATTCTTGTGTCTCAACGAGATAAAGGGCAATTCTGCATTGGCTTCTCCCTCAGTTGTTTTAGCAAACCCATGTTGGAGCAGAAATTCCCCTCTATGCTGCATGCTACTTTCACTTTCTTTGTTCATTGGGGTTTTTTGGCACCTTCTGCATAGATTTATGGCCATTTTATGGTCGTTCAGGGGTGACTTTGCAGTCAGTATGGTGTTGGGCCGGGGTATTTGAATGTGGTTCTGAGCTGCACCTTTTCCTCAGTGTTGAGAAATTGCGGAGTGAGTGCCAGATGCACAACCAGCCAAAGACAAATCAGGGCTTCTGACAGTATTTTTAAATGTGCAGAAGGTCTGATCACTGCTCTCTCAGTATCTCCTCCTAGCTTGGGAACTTGGATCTGTCTGGCAGTATTCATATCACTATTTCTGCTGCTACAGACAGTCTAACACACCTACCCATCTTGATCTATTCATATCACTGTAAATCTCCAAAGCCACACTTTCCCCTTATTCGGCTGATGATTCTACTTGGAGCCACCAGTGCTGATTTTATAATGGATAAATTTATTTTTTTAAAATGTCAAGATTAAGGATTTTTAATTCATTAAAATAAATTCCTATATGTGAAACGTTACCCAAAGGGGGGGGGGTTAGGGTCCACTTCCTAGAATTCTGAATGGGCTAGCAATATACTCTATATTTTTCGCTTCCCTCCCCAAAGAACACTAGAAGAAAAATATTAATCACTCCTTTTGAAAAGTACTGGGTTCGACGCATGGAGGACTCGGACGACGACATGCGTTTGCATACATTTATTGTACTTAACATCAGAACACACAAATGACCCTGCAAGGCCAACTATATACACACCCACCCAGCACACCCTTAGTCCCATTGGAGGGCTTGAATTTCCCGCCAAAGTGGCTATTGGTTGGTGCTGGGGGAACTAGGATCCTATGTTCCTATTGTTCAGAGGAGCTAAGCTCCTGACTGTAGCTGTGGACCCCTGGTGGCGGTCCGCGTACATAACACCTTTATAAACCACTAGATTTTTAAACGATCCTTCCTTTACTTGATTCTAGCTGCCAGCAGACATTATTGCAAACGGAGCCTTCCCTTGCCACCCAGAATGAATGTTTGCATGCCATTCGTTCTCGCTTTTTACAGAAATAAATTAACCAAAGGTTTCTAATTGACCCCTGTGACACATGATTTAATGTTGTATTAGTCGGCACAATGTTATTTTATTCTCTTTTCACCCTGAGAGGTCCACACCTTCTTCTGAGGGGGGCCTTCAACTGAGAAGGGTCATCCCCTCCACACTCCTAACCAGGACTTTTTTGTAGAAAAAGCCCAGCAGGAACTCATTAGCATAACAGGCCACACCCAACAGCAGAAACTCATTAGCATATTAGGCCCCACCCTCACAGTGTAGCTCATTAGCCTATTAGGCCCCACCCCTGACCGTGCAGCTCATTAGCATGTTAGGCCACACCCCATGTCTTCCCTTGGCTTGCCTGGGTGCCCTGCGGCTTCAAGGAGCCCAAGCAAGCCCCCCCTTGAAGGGAAGAGAAGGCAGTTTAAACTGCCTTCCATTGGCTTGCCCAGGCACCCCGTGGCTGCGGGAAGCCCGGGCAAGCCTGCCCTTGGACATGCCAGGGAAGGCATGGAGAGACATTTAATGCCTCCCCGATCTTTCCAGGGCCCCCCCTGGCCCACTCGCCTCGGAGTCGCGTAGCCACACACGCAGAGGTTTTGGCTGTAGTGGGCGTGGACAACTCTGAAGCCAGCCGGAACTCCGTTCCTGTGCGTTCCTGCCCCAAAATAGCCCTGCTCCTAACAGAACCACCAGGGAGTTATGTCTGAAAAATCAGTACGCTTGCAGTGCACTCCTTTGCAGAGTTACACCCTTCCAAGTCCATTGAAGTCAATGAATTTAGAAGGGTGCAGCTTTACTTAGGATTGCACTTTGTCCCCCAATCATTCTGAGTCATCAGACTGCCAAAGACACGGACAGTCAACATGCACAACAATACTACTGATCATAATGAGATTCTCTGTATGAGTCCCAGCAAGGGACTAGGTGGCCAGCTCTGCATTGGGAAATTCCTGGAGACTGGGGGGGGGGCTGGGATTTGCAGAGGGGAGGGGCCTCAGTGGAATATAATGCCATACAGTCCGCCCTCCAAAGCAGACATTTTCTCCAGGGGAACTGATCTATGTCATCTGGAAATCACCTTTAATTTTGGAAATCTTCGTGCCCCATGTAGAGGTTGGCATCCTTGAGGGGACTGTGACGACATCCCAAAGAAGGAAAGGGATGTTTCTAAAAGGCAGCAGCAGCAACAAGAAAACAACGGAAAATGGGGAGAAGAGAATTAAAATTGAAATATACAAATGCAAGAGGTAAAGCGATAGCATTCAAATTTGTCGCTGCTTGAACTTTGAGAAGGATCTGAGCCAATTTGGCTGTGCTTTCCCTGTGACCAGTGTTCCCTCTAAGCTGAGTTAGTGTGAGCTAAGCGCTCACAGTTTTTTAGCCTCCAGCTCACAGATGTTTGTCTTAGCTCAGGGAGGATGGCTCCAGAGCAAACAGATTTATGCAGCAGCCAACTCACTTGCTCACAAATTTAATGCCAGTAGCTCACAAAGTAGAACTTATGCTCACAAGACTCCACAGGTTAGAGGGAACATTGTCTGTGACATGGTGCAGCAGGGATCATTCAAAATGCTGTGATTCAAGTGCATGGAAGATCAACTTGAGGGTTTCTTTTGCATTCCTAATGGCAAAAGCCGCACTGTTTAGAATGAATGAAAGTGGGCCCCATGTGGGGGCCATACGTTAACCCAAACCCCTTCCTTTCTGAAGCATCATATCATTGAAAGGTGCTTCTTGTTCACTGACATTTCTGCCTGAAGAACATCAAGAAAGTTAGCATCTTACCAACGGTCAACTGGAAACCCAGCCTTTAGAAGTAGGATTGAAGCTCTCACCCTCCTGTTTTCCCATTAGTACCTGATGGCTGTTCTTTGGCAGAACTCCAGTCCATTTGTATTTGCAAAATACTAGTATCCCTTTCCCAATTAAAAGCCTGAAACCCCCACCACCACCACCCTTTCTAAATAAAGACTACAGCACAAACCGTGGAGCTTGCAATCACTTTTTCCCTCTTGAAAATGCGCAGTTGGGCGTCATGCATTAGCTTCCCTGAAGGTGCTGTAAGCATGACTCCTTCTAGAGAGGAATGAAAATGCTATATACAATAACACAATAGGCTCTCTTATTTTATTTTTATTTTTTTTAAAAAACACAGTTTCCAAGGTTATGTATTTAATAATTGCTCCGAGTGCTCATTCAGCAATTGTTCCCGCTTTGTTCCTCGTCCTTGGTAAAAATGGCCTCATTACTAAGAATGGATGTCACCACATGTGCTCCACGCGTCCTTATTTAAGTATACATTGTGTGGATCATATAATAAAAGATTTTCCAGGACCATAATAGATTTCCTTTGCACGCATTTCAGTATGCTGTCACTCTGCATCTGCAGTGCCACAACTGGGAGCGGTCAGAAAATCTCTGCTTTCTAGCAAATTATGAGTATATTAGGCACCTCCTTGCTGTAATCAAAGATAAATGGGTCCACCAATTTCTAGGGAAACCATGTTAATCCCCATCTGACTCTGTGACAGCAAGATACACAAGCTAGAATTTGGGGAGGTGTTCAAAAATGCTGGGAAACAGCCATTGTCTAAACCTCAGGAGTGATTTCTAATATGTGTGTTTTCACACAAAGAAAGTTGCTGGATATCCCCTACCCCCCAAAAATCTGGAAATAACTTATTCAGTCACACTAGGGAAATACTAGGGAAATACTTAACAAGTGAGGCTGTGGTGTGTGACACTCTGCTGCAGTGTGTAGGGTCGCCAGCTCTGGATTGGGACATCCCTAGTTATTTGGGGGTGGAGCCTGGGGAGGGTGGGGTTTGGGGTGGGGAGGGGAGGGACCTCTGTGTAGAACAAGACCATAAAGTCTACCTTCTAAAGCTGTTTCCAAAGGCAGACCATGGCTGGTAGCAATTAGCAATGGAGACTTGATGTTTGGCATCTAGAATCCAGTTAATACATTGTGAAGACCTTGGGTTCTGTTATTAGAGAGTCAACATGAAATGTTTCCTTCAAGAGTTGATAAGTAGTAATGTAAGTGACAGTTTTAAGTGTAATGGTTTATTTTGATTTTGTAAACTACATTCATAATTGAATATGTATCTTCTTCCTTCTAGTGATAAGAATTGTGATTGCTACACGCTCAGGTAAAGCAATTGTTGTGAAACAAATTGTTGACATTGCACAGCATTCATTGCGTGTGAGCGATAATAGAAGATAATTTTCTACAGAATTACTACGGTAAATGATTTTGCAAATATATCTTTATTGACTCTTTGTTATTTTTGTCACGGATGTTGTTTTTGGATTTCTACCACCTGGAAGTTGGCACCTCTAGTGGTGTGTTTTGGACCATTCCTAATGCATGTGTTGATGATCAGCCTGAAAATCATACGCATGAACTAAGAAGCAAACCTTTAAATATCCCCTTTAAATATCCAAGCCAAGAAAATATTATCTGATGACTGGAGTTAACATGCCTGCCCCAAACAACAATATGTATTTTCCTCCTTCTTATAGAATCCTCAAGTGACAAATGTACATGTGAGAAAGAGGCTTTGGAACATGGGTTTTTAACAAGACAAATAAAGGAAAGTGTTCCCTAAGAATTCTGGGCAAACACAAATGTGTGTAAGTGCCGTCAAGGTGCTTCTGACTTACGGTGACCCTATGGATCAATGTTGTCCAAAATGTCCTGTTTTATTTATTGATTGATTGATTTGGTTTGATTTGATTTATATCCTGCCCTCCCTGCGAGCAGGCTCAAATCAGGTCACAGCATGTCAGTCAAATACATAGAATAATTAAAACATTAAAAACAAACAGCAATCCAATTAACAACTAACAATAACATTTCTAATCAGATCTACAGATGGCTACTATTCCAGGAGTTCAGGTGCCTCCTGAAGGAAGCTAGTTAAGATGGTCATAAATACCGTGTTTCCCCGAAAATAAGACACTGTCTTATATTTATTTTTTCTCAAGAAGACACACTAGGGCTTATTTTCAGGGGATGTCTTATTTATTAAGTATAATACAATAATCTACATTTATTCAAATATAGTTAAGTCATCTTCTTCTGGAACATCGTCATAACTCTCATCACTAGGTCTTATTATTGGGGTAGGGCTTATACCACAAATGCATAGAAATCCTGCTAGGGCTTATTTTTTGGATAGGTCTTATTTTCGGGGAAACAGGGTAGCTACCCATTGCCAGGTAACGCTTCGTTGTTCTAGAGCAGGGCAAGTCATAATGGGTGCTATGGCACTGCAGCAGTACAAATCATGCAAGTAATGCAAGAAAGGGAGGCCAAGATAGATTAGACGTCCTGCCACCTCAGCCAAAGGCCTGGCAGAACAGCTCCGTTTTACAGATCCTTGCTCAGTCTTGCAAACTGAGGGCTGTGGCTTCCTTGATTGAGTCAATCCATCTCATGTTGGGTTTTCCTCTTTTGCTGCCTTCAACTTTTCCTAGCAGTCTTTTCTAGTGACTCTTGTCTTCTCAGAATATGACCAAAGTACGATAGTTTAGTAATTTTAACTTCTAGGGAGAGATCATGCCAACATTGAAACAGGCAGCCAATCCACTTCAAGTGTAGAGGTCAGTATAAGGAGCTGTCAAAAAAACCAAGAGCAAGAACATTTGATCAACTTGCTTAGAACTTCTTCCTGTTTGTATTAGCAGGGGCTGCTGGGAGAATGAATCCAATCCTCGACTCCAACTAGGCTCATTCGAGGTGCAAGAGATACAATAACAGACTGATCTCCGGAAGTTACCCACCCAGAGAACAGATGATCAGAATCAGGAACAAGAAAAGGAAACTTTGCTTGGTGCGGAAGGCTCATTGTTGGTTATCGAAACTTTGTCCTTTTCTGCAGCAAGACACGGGCCAGATTCCACATGACAGGCTAAACTAAGCACAGCCCTACAAGAACAGCCTGTGATGGGTAAGACTCCATCCTACAAAATATAAACATGGTGAACAAATTCAAATGCTGCTGTGACCCTCCATGACACATGCTGCGGTCAGGGCTTCCATTGAATCAAAACAAGCAGCCTGTCCCTGCATGTTTTGGCACTGGTGCCAATGGGAAATCAAAAGACCTTTGTAATGTCAGGTATGAGGTAATTTTCCCACATCTAATGAACTTCATTTGACCTAACTTAAGCAAACTTAAATCAGCCGCTCATTCCTGGAGACTTGGACGGCGTGAAGTGCCTGGACTCTTTCTTTCGCCCATATGTTTTCATTTTATAGGGAAGCTTACCGCCTATAATGAGGCAGAGGAAAGAGGTAACGGGGAGGGGGAGAGAAAATTCCCAAGCCATTCTAAGCCATATTGCCGCAACAGTAAATTTTTCAATCAACATTTATTTAAGAAATATGTAGACACTTCAGATGATGGGTGTACGCCGGTTATTAAAGTTGTCATCTGTTGACAAATGGGTTGTAATTATGGTATTTGCAAGAGCATTTCACATATGTTGCGCTGACATCTCCAGTTTATATATAGATAGAGAAAGTGAGAGAGATGTATCTCCATTCCTAGAGCAGAGCTACATTTGTAGACTCAGATCAGCTACGAGAAACCTCTGAGGGGCCTTATTTAAATAATAATAATGGGTTAATATGCCTTATGAATAACTATTAGGTAATGAAAAGGAGAGATTTGATTCTCCACGAACAAAGGAGGCCTCACACAGGGGTACCGCTAGACTTGGCATTAACCAACACAATTAGGGGAGGAGCTGAATGATGAGGGCTGGCTAAATGCCACTGCGACCATCTTGGTCGAAAGAAATATAACCGCAGCAGTTCCGTTATTTATGATTGTTCATTTACGGTGCCTACAGGAGCTCTCGCTGGAAGATTTTAATGAGCATGACAAATTGTCAGGCTCTGATCCAAAAGAGGTGAACCAAATTCCAGGGCTCAAGTTAGTAATTGACTGGATTTGTAGCCTCGCCCATCCCGAAAGCCTGGGATACAGAATGAAAAACAAAATGAACATGTTGTCATCCTTGCCAGGACCATCCTAAGGACACTTTCCTGGGAGTAAACCCCATCGAATGAACCTGAGTAAGATCTGAGTGAACCTTCTTAGGATTCCTCTCTTAGTCACCCAGGTACTCCCTGCCCTCTCCCCTCATAGAAGAAGGAGGAGGAGGAGGAGATTGGATTTATGCCCTGCCCTTTACTACAAAGAACAATGTATGGCTGATGAGCACATTCATGAGCACCTCAATCCTCTATGATGACAGCTAGAGTGATATAGGCTGCGGGCACACGGAGCATTAGGCACGCTAGAGGGACGGAAGATAGGCGGAGTTTCCAGGCATGATCTCACCAGCACATCTGGGAAGCGTCGGGCTCCTATGGCGCACCCAAGGCTTCCCGCCGAAGACGCACAGTAAAAAACTAGTACCTCGGAGGTACTAGTTTCCTGAAACGGCGGGGCAAGGGCAGGTGTCTGATCGTGTTTCCGGAGGTAGTTCCGGCACCCGCCCATGTCCCCTCGGAAATTTTTTTTTTCAAAGTCTCCACGGCTGCGCACATGCACCCAAGTGAGGTAGGTGTGGCTGAGAGATCTCTGAGAGAACTGCCCATGAGAGAACAGCTCTGACAGAACTTATGACTGGCCCAAGATCACAACAGCAGCTGCATGTGGAGGAGTGGGGAATCAAACCCAGTTCTCCCAGATTAGAGTCTGTGCTCCTAACCCCAACACCAAACTGGCTCTCACAAAGAAGAATGTATGGCTGATGAGCACATTCATGTATATTATCTATTACCTCAATCCTGTATGATGACAGCTAGAGTGATATAGTGGTTAGAGTATCAAAAAAGGGTCTGATAGACTCCAGTTTGAATTCCCTCTCTGCCATGAAAGTTGCCTGGGTGATGTGGGGCCCGTCGATCTCACCTGCCTCACAGGGTTGCTGGGGGAAAGGAGAGTGATGCTGTAAGTTACTTTGAGTACCTACTGACGAGAAAAGTGGAGGTATAAATATATAAATAATTACAGCCCGGTTCAACCTAGTGATGCTGCAGTCTTCACAAATAATATGCTTGAAGAACAAATGTATCCCGCGGGCAATGCCCACCTGTCTGTCAAGTCAAGCACCCCCTATGGTCACATTGAATATCAATCAATATAGTAAATCCTCAACATGACCAAATCTGTGGATACTTAAACCCAGAGACTGTGGCTAGGAACAGACAAGATGGAGCTTTCAACAAACTTGAGAAAAATCCCAGGTTTGTAGAAAAATCTGGTGGTGGTGGGGGAAACCCTTGGGGGGAATAAACCCACCCAAATAATAGAACCAGCACCCACAGCTATAAGGCACTAATGCTGTCAGTGGCTGTTGCTATGCAACCACAACAGTATTGCCACTTAGAGCAAAAGGCAGGCTTTTGAAAGAGGTCTCGTTGGGTCCGTGCCCAGCAGCAACCAGAGGGCAACTTGGGCAGGGGGAGAGGGCAGGGCAGTTTCCAGCCATGTTTTGGCTTTTGAAAGAGGTCTCGTTGGGTCTGTGCCCAGCAGCAACCAGAGGGCAACTTGGCACCGCACAACTTGCGTGACTCACCCAAGACTAGTTGCTTGCTGCTGTTTAACAGTGGCCACCCTGAGAAAGCCAGTGTGGTATAGTGGTTAGAGTCTCAGACTAGGGTCTTGGGGATGCAGGTTCAAATATCCAGTCTGCCATGGAAGCAACCGTGTGAGCTCACACACAGAGTGCCTAATCTACCTCACAGTATTGTTGAGAGGATAAAATGGAAGTGAGGGAAATTATGTAAGCTACTTTGGGTCCCCACTGAGAAAGTTGGGGGTATAAATGAAGTAAATAAATAATAAATGTCGCTGGAGATGAGAGGCAGATGAAAGGTAGGTTGGTTAGTGGGTGGAAAGGAGAGACATATCAGACAAAGGTGAGGATATGGAAGTTGCCGGGAGGAGGGAAAGAAGAAATAGTGTGGGGAGGGGAATACAGGGGGAAATGAGGTGCCCTATACAAGTTCTTAGGAGCTGCGGTGGCTCAAATGGTTAAGACGCTGAACTGCAGGCTGTGGAAGGTCGGTAGTTCAGCAGTTCGAGACCCGGGTGCCGCATGATGGAGTGAGCTCCCGTCTCTAGTTCCAGCTCCTGCCAACCTAGCAGTTTGAAAGCAAGAAATTGCAAGTAGATAAATAGGTACCACTTCAGTGGGAAGGTAACAGCGTTCCGTGTGCCTCGGTGTTTAGTCATGCCGGCCACATGACCACGGAAATGTCTTCGGACAGCACTGGCTCTTCGGCTTGGAAACGGAGATGAGCACTGCAACCCTAGAGTCGGATTTGACTGGCTTTCAAGCAAGGGAAACCTTTACCTTTTATACAAGTTCTTGCAGGTTCCCCACTTTGCAACTGGGCCCAAACTGGTGACCAACACTGCACCAGGAAGAGGCTTTCAGGGGGAGAGAAGGAGGGAAACTGAAGATAGATAAAGGTAGGTTGGCTGGTGGGTGGGTGGGAAGGAAAGAAGGAAGCAGTACAGGGAGAGGCTATGGGAGTATTACCAGAAGGGAAAGAGGAAATAGTGGGGAAGGGGGAAATGAGATACCCCCAAGTCCTTGTGGGTCCTACAGTTGTTTATTCGTACTTTCAAACACACAATATTTTGTGTGGTTTTTGCATCTGGCATGCAGCATGATTTCAGTGGACTGCTGAGATTACATGTGCCCCCGGGGCCATTGTGCATCAGTTACATTAGAAATGTATGTGTTGCTTTTTGTACCTGCATCATATTCACGCACACTGAAAACTTACTGGATCAACATACTTTTCCCATGTGAAAGTGTAATCCAATTCAGAACCCTTACAGAACAGCTTTGACAGACAACTCAAACGAAATGTCGGAATACAAGACAATAAGTCACATACCCCGTTTTACATAAATACAGAAGCAAGATAAGAAGCTGAGACAACCAACGGTAAATTGTAAACTGTAAAGTATTCCCCCCCCCCATTTGGCATGTTATACGGATGTCAAATGTATACAGCGCTGAATGGGAAGCCACAGGAAAGCTAAGCATCTGCAATACGCATTAGAGCAAGAAGCAGGCATGCCAAGAACTCTGACATGAACAAAACTGCCAGCTGAACTTAGCTTGATCCAACTTCCTTGTTTACACTGGAGATCACCCCGATAGGTTTTCTCAAAATGCATCTCAAGCATCATGCTGAGCAGCTCTGCACCTGCACCAGTAGGGCAGCCCTGTGTACTAGAGAATCAGTTCATGCCTTGATACTATGTTGGCTTTTATACTCTCCCAGTCCATGGGCTACTCTTTTTTCATTTACTGAAGATGCACAATCCCATAGAGTCACGGGTAAGTCATTAAATTGACTAACTTCTCAAGCACAGAATTATTAACATTTTGTCTCCTCTTTATGTCTGCACGTCTGAGAGCATTTGTTAAATGACTAGCACTGGACATGCTGCTCGCTTTTTGCACCTGCATAGTCAGCAGCGTCTATTTGAGAATTGCAAAAAAAGCCTGATTTGCAGCCAGGCTTCATTCATTTTTTAATATTTTAAAAACAATATTTTTATTGAGTATATAATTCATATGTCATAAAGATAATTCATATCCTTGTATATTGTACTCCTAATAATTTACACATGTGAAAAGCAATAATGAGGTTACATTCCAACTATATAACTAACAGATTAAACCTAAACCCAGTCTTTGTTTCCTATTCCCTTATCCTACCCGAATATGAAACCACCGTACAACTCCCTCTAAATAGCACTTTCCCTTAATATATCCTTTAAATCTTCCAATGTTATTACGCATTCTTCTGACTTCTTTTCTGTTCATTCTGTCATTATTGTTTTCCTATCTGCTTCTGTACCTAAAAAAAAGAAAGCTGGACAGGGCTGCCTCTGATACTGGGGCTGGAGACCCCTTCATTTTTTTTCAGCAGGAGGATATCCTCCTCCCTGTTACCAGAGGTCTTAGGGCGAACACACCCTTCCTCTCCTTGCTATGCCCACTAGCTATGACTACTTCTGTATTGTACAAATTAGGAGTCTACACAATAAGGGTCCTCTTTTCTTGAATCACATCAAGGTTCTTTGCAGCTTGGTAATGCGAGTGTACGGGACACCCCGAGTGTACAAATATGCCTTTTGTCATTTTTTAAAAATACTTATTCTACAGCTGCATCTTCCTTCTTATTTTCTTTGCTAGTGTCCCAATTGATGTCATTTATGGTATTATTTGCCTTTAATATGCAAAAACAGGCAGTCCTGGCTTTCTTCTGCCCCATTGGATCAGGCTTCAGACGAGTTCAAGAGAAGAGGAGGAGGAGGAGGAGATTGGATTCATACCTTGCCCTTTACTCAGAGTCTCAAAACTGCTTACAATCTTCTTTCCCATCCCCTCCCCACAACACACACCCTGTTAAGTAGGTGGGGCTGAGAGAGCTCTGTAATGATTTCATGTTTAACTGTGTGTGTGTGGCTTTAAAAGTTTGGTTTGCATGGCTGTGATGATAATCTAGAGTGCTGGAATCAGGCAAGTGATATGATTGGTGAGTGACAGAGAGGGGGAGGTGTTTTGGAATGGATGCTGTGTGGAGGATTTGAATGTCTATCAAGAGGGTCAGTTAGATATGACAGTTGATGAAGATCAGTTAAGTTCTGATTTCTGTGAGAGAAGCAGAAGTTCTGTGTATGAGAGGAGTGAGACCCATCCCTGTGTGGGATGAGTTTAGTTCTGGGGTCTGAAGGAGAGACCTTCTTGTGTGTGTTATGAAAAGTTGAAGTATAAAGAAACAGTAACCGTATATGGCCTGAAGGAAAAAGTGTTACAAAGTTACCTAAGGAAAAATCCCTGTCAGTAGGGAGCAGACTGTGTGTTATACCTACTTTACTAGTTACATGGTTCTACCCTCGTATTTATGCTTTCTTTAAATAAATCCTATTTCGTTCAAGTATACCAACTCTGGAAAGAATCCTTCCTCAGACCACATAGTTCCTCGAAAGCTTAAACCCTCGATACACCTACCCAGTGATAGATATTATATTATAAAGGTTTGGAAAGCCTTATAAATTTCCTGGTGGCAGCTGGATTACCCAGTAGAGAAAAACATGAAGAACACTTTTAAAGTAAAACCAGACCTCCCCAGTTAAGGGGTCGTCACAAGCTCTTTCAAGGACTGCTCCTGAGAGAACGGGTCTGAGAGCACTTGTGACTGAGCCAAGGTCACACCAACAGCTGCATGTGGAGAAGTGGGGAATCAAACCCAGTTCTCCCACATTAGAGTCCGTGCTCCTAACCACTACACTAAACTGCAGGTTCAAAGCACCCAGTCAGAAACCTCTCCCCCCATCATAGGAGGATGCTTAGCTTGGAACCCCCTGACATTCTGTGACTGGCCCCAGTCTTCATGGCAGTTATTTTGTGGCTGGCTGAGCCCCATTCCCTTGTAGCCATTTTGTGCCACCCACTTACCTGTCCTCAAAATCCATAACTGCTCACTGGCTCGACAAGACTGGGAATCACTGTCTTGGATGGTTTTAAGATAGATCGGCTAAGTTAATGGAGGGCAACAGGTATAGGATTGCTAAAGACAGTTAGCCATGTGATAACCCATGGGGCACAAGGCTTCCTGATTACTAAATGTTGGACATGGGAGATTTGGAGGTGAGGTCTGGAGATGGTGGAGCTTGGGGAGGTGTACAGCAGTGATGAGGTTCCACACAGTCCAGCATCCAAGGCAATCATTTCCTCCTGAGATCAGTTGTAACTCTGGGAGATTTCAGGCTCTACCTTGAGATCTGTAAGCCAAGCTGGGCATGAGCAAAAGGAGCTGCCTATATGTATAAGGCACTGCTTGTTATTTTCTCATCGACCTCCAACTAGTGAAGCCGAATCGGCTGCCTCTTTCTGGTCCAGCGAAGCAGTTCTAACCGCCTTTGACACGAAGAAAAGCCAGATAAGGTTCTGAGGAGCCCAGGGTTTCCCAGAGCACACTGGGAAAACCACTGGGCTACAAGGACCTCAACACAAGCCCCACGTCTCACCTGGGGATGCCAACCTTCAGATGGGTTTTGGGGATCTCCTGGAATTACAGCTCTTCTCTAGACTACAGAGGTTAGTTCCTCTGGAGATAATGGATGTTTGGAGGGTGGACTCTGTGGCACTGAACCCCACTGAGGTCCCTGTCCTCCCCCGGCTCCACAGGAATTTTCCAACCTGGAGCTGGCAGCCCTTGTTACCACCTCATCTCCTGCCAATGGCTGAGGGAACCTGGCGATCCTAAACTCACCTGTCTTTCCCCTCTCCATTCCATTATACCCCTTTTTAATGTTGACTCGAACACAAAGGCAGTCGTCCGGGTTTGGTCCCCCCCCCCCCCGATCCTTTTGATATAGTGCCATCCAACTCCAATCTCTTAATAGCTTCCCTGGAAGCTTAGATATTTACAGTAGAAATAGTTTCAGTGTTTTCCACCTCCTCCCTTCCCCCTTTAATGGTTCCCTTTTCATTAACTGGACAAATGGTTCCAATGAATACTACAGCTTTGAAATACAATCGGCTCCACTTATACAGCCCCAGGTTTAATTTAGCCAGCTGTTGCGGGCATCCAAATGCTAGAATTTATTCCTGCTTTTATTAGATGCCACAGGGAAGGGAAAAAAGAGGTTCTGGCTAAAAGCAATCTAAACACATAGCATTAATAATGCCCAATAAAAGGTGCTTTCATAAACAGCTCTTCACATATTATATAACCAACAACGGCGAAGTCATGAGCCGTCTTGGAAACTTGCTTATTGCAACATGCCATACATATATTCAATTTAAAACCAATCATTTACACGCATTAATATCAGCTGTAAAACAAAAGGTGGGGAAAAACTAACATCTCTATACTTCAAAAGTAGGTTTGTGCATTAAACCTGGGGTCTGAATGGAAGGGAAATTAGATTTTCCTTCTCTTATTGACAAACTCTCAGAAATTGGCAAGTCAAAAAATGTTTATAGGCTTTTTTGCTGTTGTTTTTGCTGTCAAGTTGCAGCCATTTTAGGGCGACCCCTTAGGATTTTCAAGGCAAGAAGTGTTCAGAGGTGGTTTCCTATTGCCTGGCTCCGCATCATGACCCTGGTACTCTTTGATGGTCTCCCATCCAAATACAGACCAGGGCTAACCATGCTTAGCTTCCAAGATCCGATGAGATCGAACTATCCTAGGCTATCCAGGGCAGGGCTGTATTTATGGAAAAGCAGGGGGAAATATTCTTTTCATGAATTCATTTACACCCCAGATTTCTCCCCAGTGGGGACCCAAAGCGATTTAGCTTACATTGGTTTCTTCTCCTCCATTTTATCATCAGCTGGGACCAGCTGTCAGATGATATACGAGCCCTGCAGGGCTCATCTAAGACAGAGCTTTTCCACTTGGCTTTTAGTGGGTCGCTTTTTAGTTTTATTTGTATTATGTTTTAAACTGAGATTTATTAATGCTTTAACTGTTATTAATGTTTGTTAATGTTTGAGCTTGTTAGCAGCCTCAAGACCACCTGGTGGTGAGAGGAGGCATATAAATTTAATAAATAAATAAATAAATCACAACAACATTGTGAGGTAGGTGAGGTTGATGATGTGTGATGAGCCCAAGATTACCCACCAAGAGTATTTCTTTATGATCAAGTGTTGTTGTTGTTGTTTTAAGTTCAGTTTAGGAGCGAAGCTCTGTCTTTACTTTCTTACCTCCCTTCTATCAAAGGAAGTTAAAAAGAATTGCTGGCAACTTTATAAGTACAGATGTTCAGTCCTGGGTACTATTTTTTTATTGTATAGAGTCTTGGAATGTCTTCTGTGGAACCATTCATCTATGTATTTTCATTCCACTTTATTGAACTATAAAAGGAGCTAATCAAGAAATGCAACACCTATTATCTAGAGTGTTTTTATAGGTGTGTTTGGCTTGAATGAACACAGGAATTTAATTCCGATATGCTTCCCAATTGGTGTTAGAACTCATAAATTAAATGGCATCTGGACCACGTAAGGAGTTTCATGGGATGTTTCCAAGGGAAAGTGAATGCCAAGGAATGTAACTTCATCTATGTAATTCTTCGATACAGAACTCCCTCCGACACTTCCAGGGTAATAAGAAAGCTACAGAACGGAGCATAGGCAGAGTTACTTCAGCTAAAACCTGATGGTTTCAACTGACTTAGACAGGAGCAACTCAGCAAAGGATCGTGCCGATAGTCTGCTAAGTAGCAGCCTGCAAAAATATGATTACCTGGTCTTCTAGATCAGGGGTTTTCAATCTTTTTTTTTTTGCTCGTGGTCCCCCTCAGAGCCTCATTTACCTCTGTGGCCCCCCTCATAGTTGCAGTTGGCTATCAGCTGGGGAAAAGGTACTTTACCATCTGCACTGCTTATTAATCTAAACTGTATCTTATAAAGACAAAGTATTTGTAGTAGCTAACAAAAATGATGTATCATTAAAGAGATTTGGTAATAACAGGGATGGAATAAATTAGATTAGATGAAATACAAGGCAATGAACAGGAGTTGGCAACAAAACAAGAACAATCTCTAACATGTCTGCCTTGCTACTTTCCAGTACATTAGGCTCAAGGCCACACTCACCCCTCTCTGGGTGAGGGATCACTCTGCCTGCAGCAACTTGTCTCCAGCATGGCCTCCAAGAGTGAATACCCTCCCCTCCCACTGATGACCCCCTCAGAAACTTATTTGAGGCCCCCTTAGAAATATGGCACTTACTGTGGTCCTACTGCCAGCCTATGTGCTGGTATGTCCCTTCTGGATACAAACTCTATGGTAGAACCATAGTGTCTGGAAATTCTTAGAGCTACCCATTTCCACTTCCAGGTGGTACCCCAAAGACATAGTGATGTTGGTAATACTGGTGATATCACAAGCCCCCTTCACCCCCATTCCCCACCCTCCTGCTGATTGTGACACTCAACCTGGCAACCCTACTGGCGGCAGCTCTCAGAGGTCATGGTTCAAAGATTTCTCCCAACCATGCCACTCGATATTCTTTCAAGTGAAGATTGCTAGAACCTTAGGCATGCAAAGTATGTGCTGCACCCTTGAACTATGCTTCAGCGCACTCCTTGAGTGAGACCTAGGTGTGGAACCCAGAACACATAGAATCATAGAGTGGGAAGAGGCCATACAGACCATCTTGTCCAACCCCCTGCCTAATGCAGTGGGATACATGCTAGAGTGGAGACCAAGACAGAGCCCAGCAGTTTGGAGGAAGATCCAGGCTGGAACTCTTAGATTCCTGGTGGATCCAGGAGTCTTATAGGGTCCCATGATGAACCCATCACTCACTGTGTTTCTTCACTTATATTATATTAACCCCCCTCCCCCAGAGAGATATAATAGAGAAACTATACAGATGAAGTAGAGTCCATTTCTAAATGGTAACTGAAATGGGAAATTACAGGGCCCAGGTGTAGACATAAAGCCGCTAATGATAAAGCCATTAACATAATGTAATGTTTTAAAGATTTCTAAACATGTCTTGTGCCTGATGGATAATAAGCTAATTAAAGACACTGTTCAGTTACAAAATTATTAGATTGTGAGCCATGAGGGACAGGAATCTTCCTTTTCTTTCTCCAATAAATTTCTTTATTCTAATCCAGCTTGAGCCTTTGGGGTAAATTAGCTGAAAAGTAAAATGAATGAGTGCCGCAGGAGAAATTTAAGATTGGCAAGACTCATGCCCTCCCCCCTTAAAGTTACTCATCATGGTAACATCTAGCCTCATAAGGAGATATGGAGGACTCGAAAGCTGGTTTCTTTAATACATGCTATTTAGAATTGGCCATAATGAATGAGATCCTGGGGGTTCTTATCATTCCAACAATGCTTGGTTGCAATCCTCAAAACCCTTTCTTGCAAATAAGCCCCATTGAGTAAATTGGCACTTACTTCTGAATAGACTGGCTTAGGCTCACTCTCAATGTCTTTTTGGTAATGGGAAACTACAATTGGCAACACACTGGGACCGATTTCACACAAGAGCAGTCGTGCCTCCCTTTGCCCCGCTTCTATTGGTCAATTTCCCACTCAAAGCTGCACGGTCGCATTTTGACACGCGGCTTCGCCCAATTTTCCCCGCGGTTTCGTGATCCTCAAAAAAACAGGATCCAGAAACAGCGGGGAAAATTGGGTGAAGCTGCGGGTTAAAATGTGGCTGCACGGCTTCGAGTGGGAAATTGACCAATAAAAACGGGGCAAAGGGAGGCGCGACCACAGCACAGCTCTTGTTGAAATCAGTCTGGGATTTTCCTTACAGCAAGCTTTTTAACTTCCAACCACAAGGTAATGCTAACCAAAATGTCTTTTACTGGCATTATTAACTCGGTGTGCCATAGAAACAGAGCTGGACGGGATCCCAAGGTCATCTAGCACAGTGCAGGAAATGCATGGCTACTTCCCCCCACTCCCCGAGGGAACACTTCTTTGTGTCCAGGGGAAGGCAAAAGACCTCCAGGATCCCTAGGCCAGTCTAGCCTGGGGGAGATTTCCTTCCTGACCCCAAAGTAGCATGGCCTTACCCTGGGCATATCAGAAGGGGCTATAAGAGTCGAACGCTGGCTCATCTCTTCCTGCCCTCCTTTTCACGATCTGCCTGAACATCCCCTAAAATTAACCTGTAGCTTTGCTAGCTATAAGAACTGCAGCTTCCATTACTTTTGCTCTGTGCACTCAAGAAGGCCTGTGCGTTCTGGTTCCTTCATGGGAACGTTCCCTTGAAATGCAAGGACTTCCTGCTGTCCATGCAGGGACAAATTCCTGTGTGGAAGCAGCAGTTATTTAACTAACAAAGAGGATGCTTTAAAATACAAGGTCAAAAGAGAGGCACTTTGGCAACAATGGTAAAAAAAGGGGGGAGAAGGGATTGAGAAAATGATTATGCCAAAAAAGACAATATTGAGGGGTGCAACCAAAGAGAAAGAAATCGACCCTGACTCATCTAGCATAGCCTTTCCTAGGGTAGACTTATGTCAGTCCAGATGGGTGCATCCAGCATCCAGCAAAGTGTCTCTCACATGGAACTAAGAAAAATGTGCAAGGAATATCCCCGTTGCTAAATTTTATACTATTTGGTTTAGTGCCCATCTCTGGGTCTGTCTCTGGAGTGTGGTCCAGCAAAGCAGTTTTCATCAGCTTTCACATTCCCATTCATTCTTGCTACAGGGAAGGTGGAGAGTCAATGTCCTTGTCCCAGGTCACTGTCTGAGATAAGGTTGCCAACCACCAGGTGGTGCCTCATGATTTCCCAGAATTACAACTGCTCTCCAAACTACAGAGATCAGTTCCCCTGAAGAAAATGGATGCTTTGTAGGGTGGAGTCCACAGCATCACATTCCTTCTAGGTTCCCTCCCTCCCCAAAACCCTCCCCAAAACCCTCCCTTCCCGGCTTCACCCTCAAACCTCTAGGAATTCCCCAACCCAAAGTTGGCAAGTCAAGTCTGAAACTTGGTCAAATTACCGAAGAAGGGAGGAGCCTTACATGGGACTTAAATCACATGTTCATCTGTACATGCGTTGAATATAACATGAGAATTACTCAACATATGTCTGAAAGAAAAAAAATCAAGTGGGTTGCATTCACTGTGGCTTGCAAGCAGGGCTAGGGTGGTTGGACATCTTGAGTAAGACTGACTGGCACAATATTGAACTAGGATTGCTGCCACCACCACCGTGGGTCACCAGCAAGGGATGGGGGCTAGGGTTGCCAGATTTGGGGATGGAGCCTGGAAAGGACAGGGACCTCAGTGGGCTACAGTGCCATAGAGTCTACCCTCCAAAGCATCCGTTTTCTCCAGGGGAACTGATCTCTGTAGTCTGGAAATGAGCTGTAATTCCAGGGGATTCCCAGGTCCCACCTAGAGGCTGGCATCCCTATTAAATGAACTGTTTCAGAAGCTTTCTAAGGGAAGGAAAGACCATATAAAGCTAGAAAATTCACACTGTAGGATTCACATTGTAGCACAAGGCCCATGGTATGCAAGGAATCACATGGGCGCCAACGATTTGGAAATCCCATCCCCACCCCAAATCTCTCCATAAAAGATTTGCTACGATCTCAGGGACTTGTACGGGCAGATTTCTTACTCCCTCTTTTCTTTAACTGATACTCGGCTGCTCTCAATATTTTTTCACTTTTGATTAATATACAAAGGGATTTTTTTTTCCTTGGGAATCTTCTCAAACCTTTTCCTTCTCTGTGGGAATTCTGGTTATGGTCACTGAAATGGGGAACAGCCAGTTTACTATTTGGTATTTCGGTAGATGGTCTCAATTCTCTCCCTTTTGTGGATGGCATTGCTGACTTCCATGTGTTATTTATCCATTTTGTGTGGTTTATATACAGTTTTATGTCAATTATATGCATAGGTAGCATACTTATAAAACCAATTCATTAACACACCCATAACACCAAAAAGGTGTGTGTTTAATGAACAAAATTCAGAGCAAGGAAAAAGAAAATGGCACAAACCATGGGTTCCATTCTCCGAAAGGGGGCCTGAAATCGAAATGGAGATTTTCAGGTCAAAACAGCTGGGATCGTACATTCAAAATCATCCCAAGTCTCTCACTTGAGATTGTGTAGAGCTGTTCTTAAGAATAGCCTCCAGCGTGAGTTACTGTATACACGAATAGCCAATGAATCATTTGTAAGCTTTTCCACAAAAGGACTTTGCAACAGTCTGTTTGAAGGGATTATCAAAAGTGATATTGCAGCTCAACTCCTTTATCTTCTTGAGATCCGGAGGTGACTTTGAAAATTCTATACCATACAAAGAAACATTGACAGAGCAAAAGGCTTTTGTGCAATTAGCACAGATAACTTTAACACGTCCCATTAATGACGGCAAATGCAGTTCAAGGCAGACAGAGGAAGAACAATGGGAGCATGCGGGAAACAGGAAATGTCTGCTATAGACATTTTCTCTGGTTGCAATAGATGATCCAGGTGCGGTCACACATTGACCAGGAAAGAGCTGTAGGCATTGTTGAAGAGAACAGACAAATCCCCAAAGCATTCATCTCTAATATGCAGCTGTGGAGTCAAAGACAAACAAAAATTGTTCCAGCAATGAAGGAATACAATAGAAATCAAAGGGCAATCCACGTAGGGTGGCATCTAAGAATAACTCTCTTTATTATTCTTTTTTAAAAAAAACTTAATATGCTCAGTGATGTCCAATTTTCTGTGAATTAGAAAGATTTACAGTGCCTATACAAGAAGGAATGAGAAATATTGCTTCAAAGGTAGTTGCACAAGATGTTGAAGCATCGCTTTAGCAACCGCTCCAGGAGGTGCAGAAAAAAAGGAGCCCTCACCTGTTTTTGGCATTATTCAAGCTAAGCCTTCAACTCACTGCAGCCCTCATTAGCCCGCCCGCCTGCTAGGACTGCCGAAGGGAACCTCCATTTTTAGAGCCAACACAAAAGAGTCTAGCTTCTGGGCTTCCGAGAGACACTGAGCTAATCACTGTTGCAAACTGGAGGCTGATCTAAATGAACCTTTGGTCAGGTCCGACAGAACCCTTCTTTCCTTCTTTATGTTTTTAAATGAGGTACTGCATCCCACCTTCCTTCCATCATGGAACCCAAGGCAGTTAATAGAATTGTCCGGTCTCAAGCATTGGCTCTAAGGTGTGGCGGCTTATAGTTATGATGGGCGGTTGACATCTCAGGGCCACCCGCTAGTCCTCGTGCTTAGTGGCTTCTTTTGAGACGCTGTCCTTCAGTCAGTAGGCAGCTGCTGTTTTAATTTCAAAGTCTCAGGCGTTCCTTTCCACATCCCAAGTTTTGTCCTGGGTCTTCTTTGGAGGAGAGGGCTTTGGGGGAAACAATGAATCGCTAATACTTCTAAGAGTTAATGTTATTCTCCTAATACAGTGTTCATGCCCATGGTTTTCAACATAAGTTTTTTTCCCCCTCTTAGTGTATTCATTCTTTTATTTATTTTTTATTCTTTTATTAATTACATATTTATCCCACAGAGATCAGAGAGGCATATGTTCTTTTCCCCTCCTCCATCCTATCTTTGCAACAACCATCAACATAGGTTAGTTCAACATTATGATCATTATGCCACATTGGCTGTCACTTGTCTGTAACATTTCTTACAGACCAGTCATGTCCACGTTCACCCATCTATAAATTCCATGGAGTTCAACAGCTCCTTCTGCTCAGCGGTGGATAGGACTGCATCCCTAGTTCATGTCTGGGTTGGTTTTTTTTAAAGTGCTCAAGTGATAAAACAGAAGAATCAGGAGACCTGTGAGATCTGCAGAACAGGGAAATCTGCCTCCACTAGGGTTGCCAGCCTCCAGGTGGATTAGTTACATATTTATCCCACAGAGATCAGGGAGGCATATGTTCTTTTCCCCTCCTCCATCCTATCTTTGCAACAACCATCAACATAGGTTACTGCAACATTATGATCATTATGCCACATTGGCTGTCGCTTGTCTGTAACGTTTCTTGCAGCCCAGTCGTGTCCACGCTCACCCATCTATAAATTCCATGGAGTCCACTAGGGTTGCCAGCCTCCAGGTGGGGCCTGGGGATCCCCCGGAATTACAGCTCATCTCCAGACTACAGCGATCAGTTCCCCTGGAGAACGTAGATGCTTTGGCGTAAGGTTCTCTATGACATTGTACCCCACTGAGGTCTCTGTCCTCTCCATCGCCAAATCTCCAAGACTTTCCCAATCTGGATCTGGCGACCCTAGCCTCCACCCCAGTTTCTTCCTTATGAATCACCGCTGTCTTTCTCTTCTCTCCCCTGCTCACCTACTGCCACTTTCTCTCACACACAACTCCCATGCTTCATTCTTCCCTCCAGCTGCCACCCAGTTGACTGGTGTAGTGGTTAAGTGCACAGACTCTAATCTAGGAGAACCGAGTTTGATTCCCCACTCCTCCACTTGCAGCTGCTGGATGACCTTGGGCAAGCCATAGTTCTGACAAGAGCTGTCCTTGAAAGGGCAGTTCTAGAAAGAGCTCTCTCAGCCCCACCCACCTCACAGGGTGTCTGTTGTGGGGAGGGGGAGGGAAACGAGTTTGTAAGCCGCTCTGAGACTCCGAGTGAAGGGCGGGGTATAAATCCAATCTCCTCCTCCTCCTCCTCCTCCTCTTCTTCTTCTTCCTCTAGTATTCTCACTGCTGCCACTTCCTCTCCTTCCCCCTTGCTGGTACCACTGCTTTGTTCTGCTCCCCTCTGCGCAAGCCTCTCACTGTTGCTGTCTCCTGGTTGTCATCCTCTTCCTGCTTTGTCCCTTGAGGTTTTGTTTTGGTTTGGTTTTGGGGGGGGAAATCTGTTAGAATACTGACCAAAATTGCTTGAAGTCTCATGAGACCGTTGTTGGCCTTTTCCGCTTTTGAGGTGTGAGGCCTTATTCAATTTGGGGGTTTAAAAATTTGCAGGAGGTGGGCTAAAAACAGTCTGGAGTTTAAAAACAAATTTGTAAAAGTTTTTTTTTCCTTCAGATTTCCTGCACACCTATGGGCTTTCAGTGGGTTTGCGGGGGGGGGGGATCCATAGCTGAAGGTGGCCCCATTATGTTGACTTTTTGATCCACGCTCTGATGTCATTGTTCATAAATATATGATAATGGAAACAATAGTATGAAATGGCTGGAACAGCATCAAAAATTTACTCAATTATCCATCAAAATCCTATAGAAGTAAAGTCCAAAAAAGGTTTGGGGCCTAAAAGACTTCCTTTACAGATACGAACTGTAGCTATGACACCAATTGATGTAGCACTTTCCAGTACATAGGACAGATGGACTCCCATTTTAGCTGTATCTGAAGAAGTGAGCAGTGACTCACAAAAACTCATACCCTGCCACATATTTTGTTATTTTTTATTTGGTTGGTTGGTTGGTTGGTTCAATTTCTATCCCACCCTTCCCGCAAATGGGCTCAGAGCGGGTTACAACACTGGTTATAGAACAATAAAATCAGACTTTAAAACTATAAAATCTTAACCCCTAAGCAATGGCATTCATACTATTTTCATTGTGTCCAATATTGTTCAGTTAAAAGCAGAGAGGGCTAAATCTCATAAGAGATTCCAGATGGAAGATATCCTAACCTCGGCTAAACCAAGGCAGGGCTGTGGTTCGGAGTTCTCGAGAATTGAAGATCTTATAGACAATAACAGATGGTAATGGTAACAGGAGGGGTCAAATGATATTTGATATTTAAGGTGCTACTGGCCTCTTGCTCTTTACTAATGGCTAAAAGAATTAGCTATGATCTTGGAAGTTTCCACTGCAACTGTGTCTTCTTCTCTAAGTGAATGCTTAAGGTTGCAATTCTAAGACCACTTTCCTGGCATATGCCCCATGGAATAAAATTGGACATTTCTGTGCAGACTTGTTTTCTAAATTTAGTATCTATGGGGTCAGTGAGATGAGAGGAAGCTCAGGTCTCATCACATTCATAAAATGCAAACTGCAAGCTCTTGTAGCCTCAGTTTGCCTCAGGGCTGTATGTGGAAGAATGAGGTTTAATTGTTTAACTTCCACTTGCTTTTGCCATTTGAAACAGAGCTTGCACCATTGTTATTAGCATTTCAAATGGGAAGATTTGTTTTTTAAAGGACACTTTAAAAGCTAATGAGGGGCAGCCAGTTTTGAGACAAGAAAACTGAATGGAGGTTGAAGGGTTAAATACCCTCTCTGGGTCATGCATGGCCCCAAGGCAAATTAAGGCAGCAAGACCCTGCAGTTTGCATTTTATGGAGAGAATGAGATGTGTGATCTTTGTCTCAGCTGCTTGAACCACAGGGCAATGAGGAGGAGGATCCAGGAGGTATCCGGTCCATATCTCACTTCTGCCTCAGCCTTGCTAGCTGGCCTTGGGTAACCCACATATGCTCAGCTGCAGGTCTGCAATACTGAAATACCAATCCTGACCGACCTTACTGGGCTCCTGTAAGGCTTACAAGAAGTTGTACAACTTTTACCAAAGGGGTTTCATCTGCCACCAGAAAGGCAATTGCGGAGCAATATAAATGCTAGGTTGTTCTTTTCATCATCAAAACCACAAAAGACACAATTTTGCCCTGGAGACAAGCTTCCCTGTGGGAGGGACTTCCAGCACATTCCCTCTGGAGCGTTCTTTTTCTCCACGCTCAAACATCCAGACATCATATGAAAACAAATTACAGGACTTTCCAGACTCCTTCAGGGCCCACAGGGACCATGCCCCCTTGAATGTGTTGTTGTTCCCCAGGTGCCCTTAGTGTAATGGGAGGACCATAACAGAAAAGTGGTCTGATATCACAGGGACATGTCTGGAGCATTCTTACTGATGTCCACAGAGTTGCCCATGATGGAGTCTAAATATCAAAAAAGGGCGAAACACTGTGGTGTCTTCTCCATTCTCGGCCCAGCATCTGCCAGCCACAGAGCAAACTGTGTTACAGAGAGCACTTTTCATAGTACTGGGGAAAACAGGAAAGAATGAAATGGGTACCTCCAGGAAATAGATTTCCTCAAGGAAGGAAAATGGGGAGGGATGTGGAGGAACGGAGTCTAAAACGACTGTTTGAACTAATGCCAGAAAAAAAGACGAGTTCTCAGCTCCAGACAAGGATGAATGGGTGCTCAAGGAATCGGAGACAATTTATTCACCGTACAGGATAATTAAGGGATTCAGCTAATGTATCGGGCAAAATTAAAGAGTGCACGTTTCAGTGTGTGTACAACAGAGAGAGAGAAGGAAGGCTGATTTTGGCTCCCTTTTGTTCTCAAATGGTTTCCGATCATAAAATTGATAAATACGCCTCTACTGACATGTCATAAACAGTGATGCATTGACCTTCTGAAATGTTGGCTAGGGCTGGAGCAGGCAATAGTTTTAAGAGAAACGGAAGGCAATAGTGTCAAACCATCTCTTGCAGAGTGTACACACACACAGTCATTTCTTTTGTCCCGCTATTCTTGCCAGCTAAATAGGTTTTGCAGGTTTTTCGGGCATTATGGAAAGCTTGCCAAGCCCTTTTGACCAGGGATGCAAGCAAGACCAACAAGATAAAGGAGTGTACCCACCAGCAGGTACTGGAAAAGGCATATTGGTGTCAATACTCTGAAAAAAGCTATTAGCTAGCTCCATCCAGAATTGGTCAAAACCAGACTGGGCAGAGCCATTATAAAATTATGTGTCTCTATATGGAATAAGTCCTGACCTGGATGGCCCAGGCTAGCCTGATCTTGTCAGATCTTGGAAGCTAAGCAGGATCAGCCCTGAACAGTATTTGGATGGGAGACCACCAAGGAAGTCGAGGGTTGCTGTGCAAAGGCAGGCAATGGCAAACCACCTCTGAATGTCTCTTGCCTTGAAGACCTTACACGACGATCTGGGCGATGCCTGCGACGTGGCTGCGTCACCTCTGGTGACGCAGCTTCGGGGGGCGGAGTTCCCCCGGGGCCCAATTCTGCCGCAGCAGAAATCGGGCCTCCAAAGCGGGGGGTTCCCCGCCCCCGCCTCCACTTGGCAGCCCTATGGCTCCTTAATCAAATGGCTGGTGGAAGAGATCCATTTTACAGGCTCTGCAGGACTGTAAAAGGTCCCACAGGGCCCTGATGTCTTCCGGGAGCTCATTCCACCAGTATGGAGCCACCACTGAAAAGGCCCTGGACCAGGTGATTTTGAGTGCCTGATCGCAGCGCTCGCTGGGGAATGTATGGGGAAAGGCAGTCCTTTAGGTAAAGTCCCTGGCCATAAAGGGCTTTAAAGGTAAGTACCAGCACCTTGAACCGAATTCGGAACATTATAGGCAGCCAGTGCAGTGCTTTTAGCGCAAGCTGGACGTGTTCCCACAACAACAGCCTGGCCACCACATTCTGCACTAGCTGCTGCTTCCAAATTTGGGACAAGGGCAGCCCCATGTAGGGGGCATTATATCCAAAGCTAGAACTGTGGTGCTGCTAGGAGTGCTGCCAGGTCTCGTCACAGTAGGCAATATTTGATCTTCCTGTCCTCCAGAGCTGCCCAGCTCAGGCCTTCATGAGCTCTAGGGCTATAAGTGCTAAAGTGATTGGCTTGGCAGGAGTTTTCTTAAAAGGACTTGTCTCTGGGCAGCAATCCAATCACTACCTTTCCGGCATGGATTCCACCCCGTTCTCTGGTCCATTAAGCTATACTTTGTACTCCATCTGGATATGACAAAACACTATAATTAACATCACTAACAGACTACATGATATCTAAGGTTAGAAACAAATTATTCCAAGGGAGAAATTATCCAAACAAGACACACATTTTTATTGTGCACACTTATTTTTCTCAAATTGTTGCATGCATCCCGGAAAGATACGTTGATTACTAAAAATAAACCCGCATTAATGATAGGGGGGAATAAATTTGATTTTCAATGGCAGTCTCATTTCCATTAAAGACTGCACTACTTAAGGAAAACATCTAAAATTAGATGATTTATGGATTCCTTAACTTTCATTTGCATACTACTGTATCGTGAATTTAAAAGTCTGATTGCTCCTGGTTTTATAGTTATATTGACAGGTTCTGTAGTTAAAAAATGGTAAGACGTAAATGATAAAGATGCTCAATCACCCACCAGTTTGGTATCAGTACATAAGGCACAGTCAAGCGGAGTCAAACATTTGAGTATGTTTGATCGTGTAAAAAATAGCCAGTTGTGTATGTACATACTCTCATTATTTCATTTATTTAAAATATTTATACATCTGTCTTTCTCCCAGGCATTTCACAACCCCGCTTTCCATTGGCTACCTACCTTCTCTGTGCCATTCATTACAAGCATGTAAAACATTTATATTTTACAATTAATGACTTGCAAATGTCAGATCTCTTCCTGTGTACCATAAGGCTAGCCTGACTTGCTTTCATCAGTGGTGGAGGCAGGTGAATTGTCTGAACCTGGAACAATTATCACAGGTTTTATTTTCATTCTGTCTCATGGGAATTGTAGTTTTTGTACCACACCACCTCTCCCAGTCATATATATGATGTATTCTGACTACAGAGGCTCAAAGACAAGTGAACTGCCAGTGATCTGTGTTTGAAAAGTAGGTCCCTATAATGTCCCAGCCGGTCATTATGTGTTTTCAGACCTGGTGAATAGGTTTTCAGCCTTGCTTAGGACTGCACCAAGAGACACATAAGTAATAAGTCTAAACGCAAAAATCTCAGATGCATTTTTTCTTTTAGGGATGCCAGCCTTCAGGTGAGACCTGGGGATCCCCCAGAATTACAGCTTATCTCTAGACTACACAGATCAGTTCCCCTGGAGAAAACAGATTCTTTGGAGGGTAGACTCTATGGCATTATACCTCCACTGAGGTTCGGATCCTCTCCAGGCTCCATCCCCAAATCTCCAGGAGTTTCCCAACCTGGATTTGGCAACCCTACCCCCCATCCCCCACCCAGTGGCCAAGAGGGGACCTAGCAACCCTATTCCTACCCCACAGGGCTTGTTATGAGAATAAAATGGAGGGATGAAGAGCCACGCACACCAACTTGAACTCTTTGCACGGAAGGCAGGCATAAATAGGATAATATTCCAGGCCAGCCTTTCAATATTTTAATGTCCATTAATAGAGAAGAAAGGCTTCTTTTTAACAACTTTTTAAAAACCTTAGTATGATATAACCCTTGTCCTGTTCAATTGTTATTTCACTGTACATTAGTCACTGATGTCAGGGATCCCTTGAGACATCTGAAGTGTCAGGTTTTAAGACCATGCAGGAGAATACAGGGACTGGGAAAGCAGGATGGCTGCGAGAGAAGTGAAAGAGAAAAATACCTGGTCTTTGGTCTCTAAGGCTTACCTTTCATCTCTCAGTCTTTCATCATGAAAAATACCAAGAAAGGTAACCAAAAAGATTGAGACAAAAAAAGAAAGACCCCCCCCAATATAGCTATGCACATAGCGCTAATGTACAAAATATCATATATAATTTAATTATACATTCAAAAGTGCTAAAATATCAGTTAAAAACCACAGTCCTATGGTTCTGCATACAAGTACCTATGTCTCCTTATATATATAAGAGTTTTGGTGTGACTCCTGGACACGCTCCCACAGCCTTTGACCTGCTCAACTGCCACTCTCGCGGACTCCCAATCCCCTGGCGGCATTGCCTTGCTGCGTTGGCTCAGCCCCGCCCACAGAGTTGGCAGCCAGTGTTTCACTCTCAGTCTGGAGGGAGCTGGCAAAGGGGATGGACGCTCCGCCAAGGGAGCAGCAACCCCTCCACGGGGGAGAAGGAGGCAGATCTAGTGAGCAGCAGCAAGCAGGGGAAGCACTCTCCTTCGCTGCCCCTTGCAGCCCCTCTCCCTCAGCCGCAAGGCCGGCGCTTTGTCAGGGAGATAGCTCAGCGGGCTGCACCACAGAGAAGGCTGTCCAGTGCCTTTCAATGGCTCCCCTGCCATCCTTCAGCAGCAGTGGCAGCTCCAGGGAGGGTCTGGCCTGGAGAAAACGAGCTGCAGCTCCTGGAAAGCTGGACTCTCTCCTGAGGAAGACACTTCTCTTGGCTCCTGTGTGGGCCTAACTGTGACTAACTGTCCCCCCAGTGGCTCTTGGTAGGCAACCAACTTCTGTCAGAAAAAAAGGACTTTCAGCATAACCCCCTCCCCCGCCCACTGCCAGCTTCACCACTTTCCTGTCAGAATACATTTAAATGGCTCTCTCTCCTTTTTGGCTCAACTATGGTTGGCTGGCTAATGAAGTGGGCCAGCGACCATCAAACCATTCTCTTCAACCCCCTGCTTTGCGGCTGACTTTCCCCTTGGGTTGCCAGTCTCCAAGTGGGACCTGGAGATCTCCCGCTGTTACAATTGATCTCCAGATGACAGAGATCAGTTTCCCTGGAGAAAATGGCTGCTTTGGAGGGTGGGGGGACCCTATGGCATTATCCCCTGCTGAGTCCTTACATCCCCCCCAATGTTGCCCTCCACGGGATCCACCCCCCAAATCTCCAGGTATTTCCCTAATCAGAGCAGCCAACTGTACTTTCTCCTCAGTGCCTGTTGCTAGGCAACCAGGTTCTGTTAGTAAAAGGTCCTTTCCACACCTATTTTGGCCTTCTGGAGAAACCTCATTGGGGCCAGTCCTGATAGGGTTGCCAACTCCAGGTGGGACTCAGAATTACACCTGCTCTCTAGGAGAGAGGGGGAGGAGATGGAAAGCTGAAGCCAGGGGGCAGGTAGGTTGGTGATTGTCTGGGAGGTAGATAGGGTTGCCAACTCCAGGTGGGAAATTCCTGGAGATTTGAGGGGTGGAGCCTGGAGAGGGTGAGGTTTGAGGAGGGGTGGGACCTCAGACATGTGCGATGCCATAGTCTCCATCCTCCAAGCCAGCCATTCCCTCATAGGGAGCCATTGTTGTCAGTGTCAAGAGGAGGGATGAAGATCATGCAGAATTACAACTGCTCTTCAGATGGCAGAGATCAGTTCCCCAGGAGAAAATGGTGGACTCTCTGTCATTATACCCTGCTGAGGTTGCCAAAACAAATTGACGCTGAGTGTCGAAGGCCGGGGCACTCTCCCAGAGCCTCTTCCTAGAGCTCGTTGTATTTATTTCCACAACAGGCCTTATTCCTAGTTCCTAATATAAAGACAATCATATAAATACAGGACCATTCTGTGTACAATGAGTTTTATGAATTTATATGATTGGGCATTTGTCTTTATATTAGGAATGGGTACTTATATGCAGAACCATAGAATTGTGGTTTTTAAATGATATTTTTGCACTTTTAAATGTACAATTAAATTAGATATGATATTTTGTACATTAGCACTATGTGCGTAGCTATATTTTAGTTTCTTTCTTTTTGTTTCAACTTTTGGTTACCTTTCTTGTGTATGGTGGCGTTTTTCTCCCCTTTTTTGGTCACACACACAAGAAAAATACCAATCCAGGGTATTATCAAAAGACCATAACAATGGGTCATTCCTGATATTTTTCTTCTGGGTACACGTAGGGTCTTGACTATGTTACAGCAGCATGAGCGAGGCAGCAGGGAGGTAACCAGGTCCCTGAGGATAAACATAGGCTTTGGACCTTTCTTCTACCTTTGTTCTACATCTCTCCAAATGCACAGCATAAGAACATAAGAGAAGCCAATGGCCCATCCAGTCCAACACTTTGTCACACAGTGGCCAAAAATACCAGGTGCCATCAGGAGGTCCAGCAGTGGAGCCAGGACACCAGAAGCCCTCCCACTGTTGCCCCCCTCCCAAGCACCAAGAATACAGAGAATCATTTGCTCCAGATCGAGAGTTCCCTGTGGCTAATAGCCACTGATGGACCTCTGCTCCATTCTTGTTTCCAATTCTTGTTTCCACCCAAATCATTTTAATCTTGGGTCGTTGGATGCAGCTATGTTTTAAATAGGAGATTTATATAGTTGACTTTAAAATGTGTTATATATTTATTATTGTTATTGATTTTAATATTGTCTATTGAATTGTATTTCACTTGGTTGTAAGCTACCTCAAGCCTTGCTTGTCAAAGGAGTGATGGGATATAAATCTGAGAGAGAGAGATGACAGACAGACAGACAGACAGACAGACAGACAGATAGATGATGGTGATGGTGATGGTGATGATGATGATGATGATGATGATGATGATGATGATGATGATGATGATGACGATGATGATGATGACGATGACGATGACGACGACGACGACGATAGATGATAGATATGCACCTTTGATCATTAGCCCAGGCACATCAGCCACCAAGATAATGGGACTATAATGTTGGCATCCCACAAAGAAGCTCTTCTGCATTGCATGTTAATTCTAAACAGAGCAATGAATGGGTAAGACATCGCCTTCCTTACTATGCTGATTTCCATTTACCTCCCAGTCTCAGTGCCGTAGCCAATACTTTGATCACATACTCTTCATTTAAAAAGGTGCAAGCAAGTGTATTAATTTCCATTGGAAAAGAACAATCAGTGTGAGCATACCACCAAAGAAGTATGGAAAGCTCAAGGGAAGCCGTTGGGGAATTTTGCTTGCACGTACCCAATCAGTGCCGATGTGACACAAAGGGAAGAGAAGCCTCTCACTCTGACTTTGAAGAAAGCAGAGCACCTGGAGACATTTTGAAGCTCTACAGCTGTTGCCAGTTCTCTGTTTTCAATTAAATGTATAGACAAAAGTGGCTGTTTCATTTTATCTTGCAATAATTTGCAGAGAAGGGATTGGAGTAGGATTTTCAAATGCAGCCACCTCTAAATCAAAAGCAAATTGAATGTTTCGAGTAAAGTTTCCACAGCTTACTGTCCTGCACCTGGATACAATGAATATTTTGTTCTTGGGAACTTCACAACAGACAATTTCACGGCTGTCTATAAGCAGTTGGCCAAAAGGAGTAAGACAAAATAGTCAAGACCAGAATGAAATACCAATTAATTTGCAACGGACTGTTATACAATTGTGATTAGTTGATAACTACAGACTGGTTAAGAGTAAACCTGATCAAGAGTGAGATAAATACAATGCCAAACATTTGTGGGAGATTGTCTGCAAATGGAATAATTTCCATTCATCTCAGTCTTAACTGACCATACATACAATGTTCTTCCTTCCTTCCTTCCTTCCTTCCTTCCTTCCTTCCTTCCTTCCTTCCTTCCTTCCTTCCTTCCCTCCTTCCCTCCTTCCCTCCTTCCCTCCTTCCCTCCTTCCTTCCTTCCTTCCTTTCTCCCCAGTGGGGACACAATTCTTTTCTCCTCCATTCTCTCCTCTCAACAACCTTGTGAGGTGAGATAGGTTAGGCTCAGAGTATGTGACTAGCCCAAGGTCACCCAGCAAGCTCCCATGGCAGAGTGGGGATTTGAACCTGGTTCTCTCAGATCCCAGTCCAGCTCTCTAACCACTACACCATCAGGCTGGCTCTGTATCCTACCACACCACTAATCAATGTTGAAAGCCTTCCTGCAGCCTAAGGAGGAAGATGGAGGAAGGCTGGAAAAAAACTCCTGAGTCTGGAGGAACTTTTAAGTTGGATCAGATACTCCAGTGTCCTCCAGTGGAGGACAGCTAGATGTAATCTCATGAACAGGGACTGAAGCTGTGATGGATTGGACTTGTAAAAGCTTAGAAGTGCTCTGTAAACAGATAAAACACTGTGAAGGGTTAATTCTTCCCACAGCCAGAGGGCCTTGAGTGACAGGCTGCTCCAAAGGATCTGATTGGTTAGAATCAGTGTAGCAGAGAAAGACTTCTGGACTGGATGCTGAGGATAATTCAGTCTGCTTTCAGCCCTAGCTGAGAAGAGTTGAGAAGTGACAGTTTTGGAATTCAGCCCTGACTGAGAGCAGTTAACACAGACAGGAGAACTGGGGAAAGTTGGCAAGAGTGAGTGGGTAGTTAGATGGGGTCTCCCATTCAGGCCAAGGAAAGGGGATAGATCTTCTAGCGAGAGAAGAAAATTCCCTACCTAGTCAAACAGAGTTAGTTCTGAAGAGTGGAGAGAGCCTTGGTCTGGTGTGGTTAGAAACTGTCTGTAGAAACCTTAAGAGTCAGTTAAAGACTCAAGATAAGTACTGGTGTTTCAAGAGAAGGGGGTTGGGTACTGGAAAGAGTCTACCAGCCTTCTGGAAACCAAAAGTCAGAGAATAGTCATAGAAAGTGTACTGAAGTGTTTGGGGAAAACACCGGAACAAAAGTATCTCAACCTAAAAATTTAAGCCACTAGGAAAAGCTTTAAAAACTCTCATAGGCCTGAAACTTAAGAACTAAAGTCCATGCGTGTACTGGTTTACCTCAGAAATTTCCACTCCTGATTTCACCTGACCTTTCCCCACTATGTTTAAATAAAATATTTTGTTATTTTTGAATTTCAAAATGCCTCGAGTGCCATTTAAATTGTCTAAGTTAAAGGGGGCTCCCGATCCTTCCCTCGGGTTCCCGGGCTGAGCCAAGAGCCAAAATATCATACTGTGATAGGGTGGGACAGCCAGAGTTCTTCAGCAAAGAAGAAAGCACATTACTAGGGTGGCTCAGTCAGTATGGGGGGGGGAGAGGAAAAATCTTGCCTCTGAGAGAGGGAAATTGATGGGGCTGCCCCAGTCCTTCTTATGTTCTACTGGTGTTCTCAGGTATACTGCTCTGAGAGCACAAACATTCCACTTGGCTATCATGATGAATAGCTACCAAGAGGTCTACGCCCTAGGCATTTGACTAACCTTTTTAAACAGTCACTTTTCATCTTGTGGGGTTGAATTACAGAAGATAATGATACATTTGTATAAAGAGCTTTTGTCTGTTTTGACTCTACTGCCAATCAATTTCATTGGGTGTCAAGAGACAGAACCATTTTTTTCCTCCTCCTCTTTTCAAAATTAAAGTGGGTGGCATAGATCATTCCGGAAAGCTTCTGGATTTAGGGCTGCTGCATTTTAAGTTTAAGCACCGCTGATTAAAAGTCGTCCTTCCTCATTAATCACCTGAAGGCTTAATTGATTAGCATACTGATTCATCCCATTAAACCTCGTAGCCCTCCAAAAGTTGTCAGGGAAGAGGTAAGCTCGTTTTCAAGGTACACAAAGAGCCAAACTAGACAAGACAGCATCCACATGGCTGCCACCAGGATGCCACCACCATTTCGAAATGATTTCAAAAATGCTGCAAGGGCCCAGTCCTGCTCAGGACGCAGCACAGAGCTGTAGTTCCCCCTGACCACCATTTCAAGGGCTGAAACATCCCCATACACAGCTGTTTCTGGGGACAGGGGAAACAAGAGCACTGTTTCAGGATTGATCAGGATTGGGCCCTTGCAGCCTTTGTAGATCACTGTAAAATGGATCCACAAAAATGTTGTCATGTCTTAGTTGGGCCCAAATGTGTCTCCAGAGTCCAGACAAATGGTCCATCCAAGAGGAATTGTTCACAATTTAGAACAGGCAGTCATTGAACTGTATCTGTGTCTGGACCATCCATCACCACACAGTAGGACCCATGTTTTTGTGGGCTGAGTGTGACAGAATATAACCAGATTCTTGCAGCCTTTGTAGATCACTGTAAAATGGAGGCATGGGCATGCCCGTGGCAGCCACAAAAATGTTGTCATGTCTTAGTTGGTCCCAAATGTGTCTCCAGACAAATGGTCCATCCAAGAGGAATTGTTCACAATTTAGAACAGGCAGTCATTGAACTGTATCTGTGTCTGGACCATTCATCACCACACAGTAGGGCCACTTCCATGTTTTTGTGGGCTGAGTGTGACAGAATATAATCAGACTTCTTTCCCCTTTCCTCCTCTCCTTTAGCACACCCCCCCCGCTCCACTTTTTCTCCTTTAACCACTCCCTATTCCATTTTAATTGCTTATTCTGGTAAAGAGAACCCAAATAGCATTTTGCTTTCTTGGTTACCTTTTATTACTTTGTGTAAGAGAGAAGAAAATATGCCTTCCATTATTTTATTTGGAGTGCTATTTGGTGAAACTGGTGTCTGGCCATTGCCCAGACAGACTTGTCTGCAGCGTGCACCAACACAAGATTGCAGTTGTGGGAATAGCAAGAAACAAAGAATGCCTGAGGACCACCCCCCACACACACCAGAACAGCACTTCTGGCACCATTATCACCATACTGGTCACAACTATTGGACATCAGCAATCCATACTTTTCTGCCGTCCTGTCCAACACAATGTTTGCAAGACATTTTTCGGTTGTGTCTGTAGCATGCAAAAATTAAAACAAACCAAAAAAAAATCTTGATGTCCACTGATACCAAAGCAGGGATGGTCCTTGGTACCTGCCCCACCTCCGCAAATTTTCTTGCTCATCCCTGCTACACAGGCAGCCAGCAGGTAGCTTTTGAAGAACTTAATGGATTGCTGAGGTTGATGGGAAATGTAGTTTTCTCAGCATCTCAACTCAATATGGGAGACTACAAAGACTACAAGTTCCATTGACCTCAACAGAAGATCATACTGGGGATAATTGGGAACAGCAATTTGATTGGGAAGCGAAACCTCCATGCCTGAGCTTGTTGAGGCCATTTTGGACTGAGTGTTGAGGACCCTGAGGTTTATTGTCCTTTCATGACAAGGCTGTCTTGATGGGAGTGGGTCGGGACTTCATGTCCACCATGATAACTGTTGTGCTGTCCCGGAACATTCTAGTCCATACGCATATAATGGGAAAGGCACTTAATTTGGTTTTCACTGGGGATAAAATACATGGTTGAGTAATGGGGGTGGGAAGCTCTGGAAGTTTCATGGCTGAAAGGGGATTTCAATGTAGTCACTCTAGCCACTATATCTTTTAGTTCCCAGGTGCACCCTATCCGACATTATACCGTAACTGTGGACAAACATGAATTTGAAACTCCACAGGATGGGGGGAATACCTGGGGAGTGATTTACAGCAGTGGAATGGTGGGCAGGGGGGGACCCTTTCCCCTGCCCCTTTCTCTGTCTTATAGTCCATCCTCCAATCAGTTTTCCATACTTTAAAATTAGGACTGGACTATTATCATAGAAATGTGCACGTAAAGTGTCTCTTGGACCTCTGAAACTGGCTGAAACGAAAAGGCCAAACCTTAGCTTTTCCTTTTCTCCTCATGTTCCAAGCATATACAATGAACGCATACAGAGGAGGGGTGAGAGCACTCTTGGGGCAAGAAGCTCCGTTCCTGGCTTCTGTGCACGTTGGCAGAGTTTGAACAGGCAGAGAAATGGAGCATCAACTGTTTAAAGATAAATAACTCCGTTTATTAAAGAAGTACACTCTGATAGGAGAGGGAGAGAGGCTGAACTAGCTAAGTAACTGAAAAGTACTGGGTGTTGGTAAATGAAACAGCTCATAGTTTATTTCAGCTCAGGAAAACAAGACAAGGAAAGCAGGACCGGAGATCTGCCTATATTACCATAGTAAACCACACCCAAACACCCACCCACACCCGTGATAGGATTATTTACAGTTCACGTGCATTCTATAGGTCACTCTAGGATCCTGACCGCCCGATTGGGTGCGTTCTAGATTCCATGCTGGCTATTGTCTTGGAGAGCGAAGCTTAAGCCATTCGCATGCGCAGTCTATGTAAGAACACAACACTAACTGAGGAAGTGAGCGGTGTCTCACAAAAGCTCATACCATACCACAAATTTTATCAGTCTTTAAGGTGCTACTGGACTCTTGCTCTTTTCTTAACTCACCGCTGTGAGAGACAGGAAGGAAAGGGGGAAGGCCCGGTTGGAGCCAGTCAGGAGGCAGGAAGGACATAATTTGAAACTGGGAAGTCCCTAATCTAGCTATGCTAACTAGCAATCCTTCCGTTGTCCCCCATAGGCTATTCTTCTGATCTTCAAGTAGGTGCACCATAGACCTTGTATATTACAACAGTGCATTCATCAGGATGAGTCTATGTGCACACCTCCACATCAAATGGAGAGAGAGCCATGATCTACGCATACTTTTGTCCATGTGGGGACTTTGTACATATGTTTCATGTTTATGCATAGGCTCCAAAGAATGCATTGGAGCCAGCCCAAGTAATCCTGCACCATCTTATACATGTTCTTTTTACATGCTTAAAAAAGGTAAAGGTTCCCTTGCTCGAAAGCCAGTCGAATCCGACTCTAGGGTTGCGGTGCTCATCTCTGTTTCAAAGCCAAAGAGCCAGCGCTGTCCGAAGACGTTTCCGTGGTCATGTGACCGGTGTGACTAAACACCAAGGTGCACGGAACGCTGTTACCTTCCCACCAAAGTGGTTCCTATTTATCTACTTGCAATTTCTTGCTTTTGAACTGCTAGGTTGGCAGGAGCTGGAACTAGAGACGGGAGATCACTCCGTCCTGCGGCACACTCGGGTCTCGAACTGCTGAACTACTGACCTTCTACAGCCTGCAGTTCGGCGTCTTAACCACTTGAGCCACGAACACCTAAAAAGGGCTCATCTCCTCCCTTCCATCCTTTGCTGCTTCTCCAGTGGTTTACTCCTAGGGCAAAAATGGCTGACTTGACACCTCATGTTTCAAGAAGCGCACTGAGAAAGCCTGTCTCCCCGGCATGGAGCTCCATTACAGCCTTCCCCTGCGATCCCCTCCCCTCCCCATACCCAAAAATACAGTTTGTGTCTCTGGCAGCAGTGTTCCACAGCCCATTAAATCATTCCAGCTTGAGACCACTGATGTGTTATATTTTTTTTCCAGTGCCCTACATTGTCAGTGTTATTCGCAGTAGGAGAGAGCTAAAAATAAACACGTACTTGAGCTCTGAGAGAGAGAGAGAGAGAGAGAGAGAGAGAGAGAGAGAGAGAGAGAGAGAGAGAGAGAGAGCGCTGATTCCGTTCTTCGGTAGGGAAAAGGTGTGCTAAAGTGAAGTCCTCAATTTCTCTCTCTCTCTCTGCCTGGAATCAAGACCTTAATGAGTATAATTAGAAAGAAGGAAAGGTGTTCATCTTTGTTATTATTTTGAAATGATGCTGCTCAAAGGAATTTATTACGGAGGCAGCTAATAGTGGATGTCGAGAAATACACTTTTGCTTTACTATTTAACAGGTTGTTTTATTTCTCCAATAAGTTGGATCCTTGGTTTTGTTCCTCCAGATAGCATTTTTGCTGATTTCCCCACACACACACACACGCACACACCAGATGTAACCCCACCAATACCCAAGGTAGGGCTGCCATCCTCCAGGTGGGGGCTGGAGACCTCCCGCTATTACAACTGATCTGGTGACAGAGACCAGTTCACCTGGAGGAAATGGCCACTTTGGAAAGAGGACTCTATGACATTATGCCCCACTGAAGCCCTTTCCCTCCCCAAACTCCACCCTCCTCATGCACCCCCCCCCCCAAATCTTCAAGTATTTCCTAATGTGGACCTGGCAACCTTAGCTCAAGTGTCCACCAACCTCCAGGAGGAGCATTGGGGGAACAGAACAGGTGCCAAGGAGAAGGAAGAGGTGATTTAAGTTTCATTCCGTGAATGTTGGTCAAGATGTGGTTCTTAGGCAACACCCCAGCGCCTTGGGGGGTGTTACGGCTACGGATGCCCGAAGGTTTGCAGGTTCGGGTTGCATCCCAATGGTGAGTCACAATGATGCCACTGATTTATTAATGATAGGATAGACTATTTGCCGATCCATTCACTGGAGTTTGCTGGGTGACTGCACAAGGGCGTGCACGCATGATTGGCTTTCACACGGATGTGTTGTCTCTAAAAGCCCAATGGTGCCAGTACATGGGCGTACTTCTCTGCTGTGCAGTCAAATTTAGATCTATCACGAATGTCTTGGGAAACAAATTAGTTTTATGGTAGAGCCTCCCTATCACTATAAAAAAACAACAACCCATCACTCACAAATGCCTCCAGCAGTCTGGCCACGGTGACACTGTGGACTTGTCATAGAATGAATATATGTCTACTTGGTGACCAAACTGAAGATTCATTCATGCACTTATTCATTCAGCCGTAAAAGAGGGACACCATGTCCAGCAGCAACACAATTCTCCTCTACCTTTTGATTATGCCACCCCTCTCTCCACCACTACTATAGCTGGCCTCCATTTTTTTCAGAATTAAGTATTCTGATCTTTTACACATCTGTGGGTGGGGGGACCACCCTCTCTGTGGCACCCTGGAGCCCACACAAACAGTGTGAGGGATGATCCAGGCCAGACCCCAGGCCAGACCTCACAATTATATTAAACTTTTTAAAAATTTCTGTATTTTTTTTTAACACTAAATAGCACTAAGCAATATAAGCAAATTATTTATAACTAAAGTCAAGAGTGGCAGTGAAAGAGTTAAGTCATGATAGCTGGGGGGGAAACTCTGTGGTGCCCCCTTCCCTTGGTGCTCAAAGCACTGGCTTATTTTGCTTAATGGTTAATCCAGGGCTGGAATGTTCAACACTGGCCGTGATCATATGGGCAGTTTGGCTAGAAACAGGGACTCCTCCCCTCCGGATCAAATGGGCGCAGTCAGACAATCACATCTGTCAGGCGTTCTCCAGCCATACGTATCCCATCATAGGATGACTTGGAGGCGGGTTAAAAAGGCACCACATCACAAGTGGTGTTTTTGGTTCCCCATGCAGTCATTGCGCATGGCCGGATGTCTGAATGCGGGGGAGCACGCGCAGAACAGATTTGACAGTCTGAACCTGCAGATCTGTTCTGCCAATAGGGAGGGTTTTTTTAAAAAAATGCCTATATGCACATATGCACAAATGTGCATACATACACACTTATGTGCATGCATGAATTCTGAGGGGGTTTTGGTAGCGTGCTCTGTGGCTGAGGCACTGCGATAATGTGGATGCTTTACCACAGGATGTCTCCATGGGTAACCCAGAGCAGGGTGTGCCGTGTGACCGATATGCCCCGCAACACTCAACCATGCGCTCTCTCTTGCAGATATATAACAACCTGTTTCGCCAGGGCTCACGGGGCCATCTGTGAGTAAGGCTCGGAAATCAAGCAGCTGGTACAGCTGGGAAACACAGACACAGTTGCGCAGCTGCCAACCGGCTGGGAACAAGTTCGGAACATTTGCTACACCAACAAATTAATCATCGGATTGGCTCACCAGAATCACTACCATCAACTTTGGTAGGTTAGGGCTCCTAGGCTTCTCGCTATCTGGTAGAAGACCTCCTGCTGGCAGCCATCCTTACTCTCTGCTGCTGCAAGCAGTGGCAGGAGGGGAGGAGTCGCTGTTCTGTGTGCTGCTGCTATCATATGGTTTTACCATAGAGTTTCCAGCGATTCATAGAGCGACCCTACATCACTTCCAGGTTTTCCCTAGAAGGGATGTAATGGCACACATGTCCCTGCTCCCAGACCTCTTGCTGGTTGCCAGGCCATCCGTGCGCCTTGGTGTTTAGTCATTCCGGCCACATGACCACGGAAATGTCTTTGGACAGCGCTGGCTCTTTGGCTTTGAAACGGAGATGAGCACCGCAACCCTAGAGTCGGATTCGACTGGCTTTCGAGCAAGGGAACCTTTACTTTACCTTTTTAAGTGAAAAGTACTGGGTCCGCAGCATGGAGGACCCTGGTGGCGGATCGCGTACATAACACCAAGGGCCAAACCAGATATGTATTCTGAAAGAGTTGAGTCCAGGCTCCCCGGACTTGACTCTCTCCTCCTGTAGTCCGGTGCAGTGGTTAGGAGCGCGGACTCTAATCTGGGAGGACTGGGTTTGATTCCCCATTCCTCCACATGCAGCTGCTGGCGTGATCTTGGATCAATCACAAGTTCTGTCAGAGCTGTTCTCTCAAGGGCAGCTCTGGAAAGAGCTCTCTCAGCCCCATCTACTGCACAGGGTGTCTCTTGTGTGGAGGGGAAAGGAAAGGACATTGTAAGCCGCTCTGAGACTCCTTCGGGTAGTGAAGGGTGGGGTACAAATCCAACCTCTTCTCTGTCTCTCTAGTTACACAGCTGCAGCAGAGACTGTTTAAAAATGAAGGGAAGCCAATTGAGCTGGAAACTGAGACATGGGGGGGGGGTTCTTGTCTTCCCCTCCAAGCCATTTTCTTGACCAGAAACATCACCGGGAGGGGGGAGTTATATTTCACTGGCTGTTCCATATGTAATATTCTGTGCCTGCTGTGGAGCAGCCAAAAAGGGGGAAATAACTGCTCCCCCCCCAGCACTGTGGAACCCTGACTCTACACTTTAAAAAAATGTAACATCTAGTTTGGCCCTAAGGTCATGAACTCTCAGGGCAACTCCACAAATCACCCCCTTTTAAACAGAAGGGGATTCTATGACTACAGCTGAGGCTTTCCTGGAACAACCCCCCAAAACATAGCCTGTTTCCAAAGCCCCCACTCTGAAACAAATTTGAATTAAGCCAGCTGATTCCAATCCACAGTGAGGAAAAGGGCTGGTGTGGACGAGACAATTGCTTGGGCAGCAGAGGAGAGGACCCGAAGCAACGGGTTTAAATTACATGCAGAAAGGTATCGACTGGATATTAGGAAAAACCTTTTCACCGTCAGAGTGGTTCAGAGGTGGAATCAGCTGCCTAGGGAGGTGGTGAGCTCCCCTTCACTGACAGCTTTCAAGAAGAGGCTGGAAGAATATTTGTCAGAGATGCTTTAGGCTGGTCCTGCATTGGGCAGGGGGCTGGACTAGATGGTCTGTATGGCCTCTTCCAACTCTATGCTTCTATGCTCTATCAAGAACAGCTTCTGTGGGCCTACATCTGAAAATGCTCCAGACCTTCTTACAGTGTTCTTAAAATGTTAAATCTAGTCTTCTCCACCCCAGTAATGAGGGGAGGAGGCTGCTAAGAAGTATAAACGCTAGATGTGTTGACACAGGGCATTTTAAAAAAAACACCTCTTCTTTTTTTCACCCTCTCAGTGCCCTGAATACTACAAAATTAGTCTGCCTTCTGGTAGGAAAATTCTCTTGGCGATTCACCTAGGATTCCAGCTCATATTTACCAGTTTCCCACAGCGTGCAGGAAAGGTTGCGGTGACAGATGCTCAGAGAAATAATTACTACAGCACTTCCCGCACAAGTTTCTTTTACTGTGAGAGAAAAGAAGGGGGAAAGTGATGCCTGTGTAAAGCGAGGCAGCGTGAAAGAGAAAACGAACCTTGGTTTGTGAACAATCTGAATAGAACAAAGCCACGTACAAGACATCACATTAATGATCGTGCAGTAAAAGCAGCAAGACCCTCACCGCTGCAGCATAAAAAGGCTTTGCGTTGATCAATATGCGCAATATTGCACAGAGCAGCAGTGTTTCTCTGGTTTTATGCAGCCACGCTCCCCAGGTATCTGGCTAGATCTTCTAGTACATTCCTTTCCTAGAAGTCGCCTTGAGTACATACACCTGCCTTTCGAGTAGGGATGAGGGAAATGAAGGGGGTGCGGCTCTGGACTGGAATGTGTGTCTTGCAGGAGGTCCAAGGTTCAAGCGCTGGCAGCTGAAGGACTCTCAGAGAATGGGTGCTGAGAAGGATTGTTCTCAGCCTGAGACCGTCCCACAATACTGAGCTAGATGGACCAGTCATAGAATCACAGAGGTGGAAGGGGCCATAAAGGTAAAGGTAAAGGTTCCCTTGCTCGAAAGCCAGTCGAATCCGACTCTAGGGTTGCGGTGCTCATCTCCGTTTCAAAGCCGAAGAGCCAGCGCTGTCCGAAGACGTTTCCGTGGTCATGTGGCCGGCATGACTAAACACCAAGGCGCACGGAACGCTGTTACCTTCCCACTGAAGTGGTACCTATTTATCTACTTGTAATTTCTTGCTTTCGAACTGCTAGGTTGGCAGGAGCTGGAACTAGAGACGGGAGCTCACTCCGTCATGTGGCACACTCGGGTCTCGAACTGCTGAACTACCAACCTTCCACAACCTGCAGTTCAGCATCTTAACCACTTGAGCCACTGCAGCTCCACAGGAAGGGGCCATACAGGCCATCTAGTCCAACCCCCTGCTCAGTGCAGGGTCAGCGTGTCCCTGAGAAGTGTTTGTCCAGCCACCGCTTAAAGACTGCCAGTGAGGGGGGAGCTCACCACCTCCCGAGGCAGCTGATTCCACTGTTTCACAACTCTGACTGTAAAACCGTTTTTCCTAATACCCAGCTGGTACCTTCCCGTCATGAATTTAAACCCATGATCGTGAGTCCTGTCCTCTGCTACCAACAGGAACAGCTCCCTGCCCTCCTCTAATAAGTGGCAGCCCTTCAAATCCTTCAAGAGAGCAATCATGTCCCCCCTCAACATTCCCAAGTCCCTCAGCCTTTCCTCGTAGAACTTGGTCTCCAGGTACGATAATTTAATTCAGTGTAAGCCAGCTGGCTTGGTGTAGTGGTGAGGGTGTCAGACCGGGACTGGGGAGACCCAGGTTCGAACCCCCACTCTGCCGTGGAAGCTCACTGTGTGACCTGAGGCCAGTCACATGCTCTCGGCCTACCCTGCCTCTCACGGTTGCCGTGAGGATAGAACAGGGAAGGTGGAACTGTGTTTACCACTCTGACTCCTTGGAAGAAGGGCAAGACAAACATTCTCAATACATAGATCTTAATTCCTAAACTAGGCATTGGCTGCATAACCCTTTGAGCCAGCAACAATCACATCAGCTCTTGACACTCGGTTACAACTGCATGGCAAAAGCCAATCCAAGCACAGGGGGGAAGGGTGGAACCCAAAACACATATCAGGTCAACACATAACTGAGAGTCAACACAGTAAGAGAAGAGTGAAGCTGCACGGGCTAATGACTGTTAGGACCATCAGACTGGAGGACGGTGTGAGAGCCAGTGTGTAGTGTGAAAAGTACTGGGTTCACCGCATGGAGGACTCGGACGATGACATGCGTTTGCACACATTTATTGTACTTTACAACAGAGCTGAAAAATGGCCCTGGAAGGCCAACTATATACACACCCACCCAGCACACACCCAGTCCCATTGGAGGGTTTGAATTTCCCGCCAAAGTGGCTATTGGTTGGTGCTGGGGGAACTAGGATCCTATGTTCCTATTGTTCAGAGGAGCTAAGCTCCTGCCTGTACCCGTGGACCCCTGGTGGCGGTCCGCGTACATAACATAGTGGTTAAACTAGGATTTGGGAGACCCAAGAATGAATCCTAACTTTATCATGGAAGCTTGCTGAGTGACCTTGGGCCAGTTACCCATCCTCAGCCTCACCTGCCTCACAAAGTTTCTGTTGTGAGAATAAAATGAAGGAAGGGATGGCCACAGGAATAAACAGCTTTAAAAGGGGATGAGATAGATTCGTAGAGGATAAGTCTATCAATGGCTACTAGGCATGGTGACTGAAGGGAGCCTCCACATTCAAAGGCACTAATCCTCTGAATCCCAGAACCAGAGGGCAACATCAGGGGAAGGGCTAGAATGGACCATTGGTCTGATTCAGCAGGGTTCTTCTTATGTTCTTAAGAGAGGACAATTGTTGTAAACCTAGGGTTGCCAAATGTTACTCACCTCTCCGGCGGGGGACTCCTGCGTGGCTCCCTTGTATGGCCGTGGCCCTGCCCCCAGCGTGCCCGGCGTCATAACGTCACTTCCCTCAGGGTGTAGACTTTCCAATTTCCCGGGGGGGGGGTGCGAAGTGCCCGGGGGGGGGGGGGCTGGGGCTGGGCCAGAGGCATTGCTTTGCTAGGAGCAAGGGTGGCTCCCAGGTGAGGCTGAGCACCTTCCTGAAAATTTTGGCGGGGGGTGACGCCCCACTGCCCCCACGAAGATTACGCCTGCACGCTGGGGCAGGGTTCCCCCCAGGGCCCGATTCCCCGGCATCTGGGAATGGCCCTCTGGGGTGGGGGGATTTCCAGCCCCCGGGGGGATTTGGCAGCCCTCTGTAAGCCACTGCCCACCCCCGGAACACCCTCCAAGTCCCCCCACCATTGAAAGCAAACTCTAAAGCATGGAGATAGGATTATTTCCTGAACTCTGCCAATCGCCTGTATGCAGGCGGACAAAAAGGTGACCTGGGATTTGACGTATCTTTTAGACTAAACAACCTCCTGCAGACTAGTATTTGAAGCAGACCTGGTTTAACCTAGGGATGCTCAAACCCGTGCAAATTTGGTTGGTGTCGTTGTCATCAGTTGCAAATAAACCACAGACTGATCACAGATCGAATCTCATAACCGCTGAGCCTTTCGTGGAGTTGGCTGGGCAGCAGCATGTCTGTGTCTAGCGCAACAGCATCCATGTGCATGCATGAGAGAACAAAGGAACATGGGGGTTGTATTTTCCCCATGGCTGCTTTAACATCATGGATTTTCTTCCCACCTGTGGGCTCTTTCTCAGCCTCTGACACTCCCCGCCCCCCACACTGTGGAACATCACTGTACAGTGCAAATGTCTTCCCTTTGGAGTGCTTCGTTTCAGTAGTTGAAACTTTGCCCCCCTCCCAGGTGATTGCTTCCCATCTGGGCACTCTGTTTCAACATGACACCCTGCTAAGCCCACAGTCTACACAACTCTCCCTCTCTAAATTTAGCAGTGGCTAATTGAAGCATTTGCAAAAGCTGTTTGTCTGCTCCTTCTTCTTTGGAAGGGCGATTGGAAGTCCTGCGGTGAGCTGGAGAGGCAAAAAGAGCCCTTTCCATGTGATTAAAAAAAAATGCTATTTTTTGTTCATGATGCTATATAGCTGAGCAGATTATTTTAAACAGATCCTCGTGGGTTTTACATGGGATCACCCCAAACTTAACTGTCAAATTACATGTCACAGCCAGGTCCACAGACTGTAGTCCCCCATAGTTAGTGCTGGGCAGTATAAACGACAGCAGAAAAAGCATAGAGCTAGGTCTCTACCCCTAGGAGTTTACAATCTAAACTTAGAGACTGCAAAGAGAAGGGTAGAAAGGCCAGAAAAGTGACACAGTAATTGAAAAGGAGAACCTCCATGGGCAAGCAGTGCCAGTTGGAAGCACAAAAATATCGCATCTAGTCTAAGAAAATGTGTTCTGTCAAGTTGCATGGACGGCTTCAAAAGGGAATTAGATAAGCATATGGAGCAGAGGTCCATCGGTGGCTATTAGCCACAAGGTATAGATAGGGGCTCTGGGGCAAGTGATGCTCTGTCTTCTTGGTGCTTGGGGGGGGGGGTCAACAGTGGGAGGGCTTCTAATGTCCTGGCCCCACTGGTGGACCTCCTGATGGCACTGGTATTTCTGGCCACTGTGTGATACAGAGAGTTGGACTGCATGGGCCTTTGACCTGATCCAACATTGGCGTCTCTTATGTTCTTATGTTCTTATGCTTCTGACCCGTAGAGACCCTATGAATTAATGACCTCCAAAGTATCCTATTGTTAACCACCTTGCTCAGGTCTTGCAAGCCTGAGAGCTCTCGTGGCTTCCTTGACTGTGTCAATCCTTCTCATGTTGGGTCGTCCCTCTCTTCCTGCCGCCTTCAACTTTTCCTGGCATGATTGTCTTCTCCAGTGACTCTTGCTTTCGAACAGCTAGGTTGGCAGGAGCTGGAACTAGAGATGGGAGCTCACTCCATCATGCGGCACCCAGGTCTCGAACTGCTGAACTACCGACCTTCCACAGCCTGCACTTCAGTGTCTTAACCACTTGAGCCACTGCAGCTTCTGTGTAAGAAAGTACCCACCTAAATTTAGGACAGAGAAGAATGCTTTCATTTTACCTCCCCTCCCCAGACTCATTTCTTTGTGCAAGGAAAGGACAACCCCTGGAAACCTCTCTGACTCACCTGCAGCTTTAAAAGGACAGCAAGACACAGAAAGGTAAACTCTAGCCCATAGTTTATTATGTGTCCTTAAAGTGACTGGATTTGGAGCCCTCGCCTTGCCTTGCCTGTCTCCCTGGGAGCAATGAGGGGATAATGCTTTTTTTTTTTCTTTTACTTTTCTTTTTTCCTTTGCCCTGGTTGAACTCCCAGGCAAAATTTCCTGTGCATCCCCAGTAAGAAAGTTTGCCGGAAACCTTTGTGACTCACAGCAAAACTTAAAAATAGCCATGAAGCCCAAATATGATCCCTTTTCTCCCTTCCTGGAGTTTAGTCTCCACTTTTTCCTAGTACCTCTCAGTTTATGGATGCTCTGTCTGTTCGTTATACCTGGAGATTGGGCAAAGAATACATCTAGGAGCAAAAAAAAAAAAGGCTATTGCAAAAGAGCTGCTAACTGGTTCATGAGGCCTGGCCCATGTTTGCCAGGCCAACAAAGCAATCCTGGGATCAGCTCATCATAGTCACTTCCCACCGAATGAGATATATTCGCCTGATGAACTCATTCACTGTGAAGATTGCAATATCCCTAGTTTAACCTCAGGTTGGATCCAGCATTCCACAGGCACAGGAGCTGCAGATCTTTCCTGCACCCCCCCCTTCCCCAGCTGTTCTTTCCAACACTGGGGAAGAAGAAGAAGAGAAGAAGAGACCAGATTTACACCCCGCCCTTCACTACCTAAAGGTGTCTCAGAGCGGCTTACAAACTCCTTTGCCTTCCCCTCCCCACAACAGACACCCTGTGAGGTAGGTGGGGCTGAGAGAGCTCTTGACAGAAACTGCCCTTTTTCAAGAACAGCTCTTATCAGAACTATGGCTTGCACAAGGTCATCCAGCCAGATGCAAGTGGAGGAGTGGGGAATCAAACCCGGTTCTCCCAGATTAGAGTCCGCGCACTTAACCACTACGGGTTAGGAGCGTGGACTCTAATCTGGGATAACCAGGTTTGATTCCCCACTCCTCCACATGAAGCTGCTGGTGTGACCTTGGGTCAGTCACAAGTTCTGTCAGAGCTGTTCTCTCCAGAGCAGTCCTCGAAAGAGCTCTCTCAGCCCCACCTACCTCACAGGGTGTCTGTTGCAGGGAGGGGAAGGGAAAGGAGATTGTAAAGCCGCTCTGATACTCCTTCGAGTAGTGAAGGGTAGAGTATAAATCCAATCTCTTCTTCTTCTTCTTCTTCTTCTTCTTCTTCATCATCATCATCATCATCATCATCATTCTGGGATGCATCAACAAAATCTGACGCAAAAGCAGATGGGATTTATGATCTTTTTGTTGGTTAGCATTGGTGTGTTGGTGTTTTGACAATGCACGCTCCCCACGTAAAGGCAGGATCATTTTATAAAGAGCAGCAAAGGCCTTCTATTCCAGATCTCTCTATATAAGTAGGCGAAGGCTATAGCCCATATGGCAATTAGCGCATGACGGGAGCCTTTCATTCTCCTCCCACATACATGAAGTCATGGCACAGGCACAGCAAAACACAGCTGTGAAGTTTACACACAACAAGCTGTGATAATACTAAGGCTTAACAGTTACACAAGCCTCCCTCCCCCTATATAAACTAATTGTCCTGATAGGCCCCTCTGTGAGGCGGGAATGACATAACCCAATTTTCGAGGATGGAGACGTAAAATGGAGTATGGACACCCTGATCCAATTCCCATTCAAATCAATGAGATGTGTCTCGTCAACCTCAGCTAGGGACGCTGTGGATTTCATGTCAAATGTGTTCATCACTCTGACTTGCCATGTTCGACACACATGAGCTGATCACCAGGTATATTTGGTTTGGCACCAAATGAATGGAATGTCTGACAAATGGGTGAGCCTCAGGTTTTCTTCAAAACTGCACATGCACAAACGAGGCTTGCCAGGTCTCCCCTGGCCAGCGGTGGGGGATGGAGTGGGTATGGTTGCCATATCCAGGTTGGGAAAATCCAGGAGATTTGGGGATGGAGCCTGGGGAGGGCAGGGGCCTCAGTGGGGTGCAATGCCAAAGAGTCCACCCTCCAAAGCATCCTTTTTCTCTAGGAGAATTGATCTCTGTAGTCTGGGGATGAGCTGTAATTCCAGGGGATCCCCTGGTCCCACCAGGAGGCTGGCATCCCTAACTGTCAAACCTTGATATGCTATGTTTGCTTCGGTTGCCACAATGGTTGGGGGGAGGGCATTCCT
>NW_015176458.1:6719-18080 GCF_001447785.1 Gekko japonicus | reverse complement strand
TATGATTGTACCTGCCAAAAGAGGAAGAGATTGGATTTATACCCCACCCTTCACTACCCAAAGGTGTCTCAGAGCAGCTTACAAACTCCTTTCCCTTCCCCTCCCCACAACAGACACCCTGTGAGGTGGGTGGGGCTGAGAGAACTCTGACACAAACTGCTCTTTTTCAAGGACAGCTGTGCCAGAACTTGCGACTGACCCAAGGTCATCCAGCCAGATGCAAGTGGAGGAGTGGGGAATCAAACCCGGTTCTCCCAGATTAGAGTCCGCACACTTAACCACTACACCAAACTGGCTCTCAGAACTGACTTCAGTTCTAGCACGGTGACTTTTGGATCTTGCATATGCTCCAATAAACTTATCACTGCCAAAGCGAGAGTTATTGAGTGTAACAGGACCAGGGTCTGACACTAACAAACACACTGCTGATCCAAACAGATTGGCAGCTATTAACAAAAGGACCTCTTAGAGGAACAACAAATGGTAGGATTTTTTAAAAAACAAAATAGCATTCATTTACAATTGATTGATATAATTTGTGACTATTTTAACTGTCTATTGAATCTGAAACAATTGCACACTGAGCAGGGCAGTGGTGTGGGAAGGCTGTGGAGGATTAGAAACCAATCAGGCTGTGTGGGTATGCACATGCACAAAAAGCCAATCTGTGTGGTACTGGACTATCAGGAAGGTGACGCCGCTTGCAGAACAGCCACAAACGGGTTGGCTAAGAGATGCACAGTCCATTGAGAAGTTGTCAGAGCTTTATTGAGATGGGACAGCAGACAGCACCCAAGATAGCGCAAAGAGTGATGCAGAGAATGATGTGCTGGATGTGGAAGAGGACAAGACTAACCGCAGAGCTATCATGGGGCACAGTGAGCTTATAGAAAGCACCTAAAATTGTCAGGGGATTGTACGCTCCTTACGATGAAAGAAAGCTTGAGATTTTGAGTTTAGGAAAACGCACTCTGCCATGCTCCCTTTCACTGTATCACACACCGAGAGAAGACTTTAATGTTCAAAGGCTTTGTGTGCCTCTCTTTTTGTGATACCCAATGGGGCAACAAGAGGGACGTTCCACCTCCATTGTTCTCTGCTTGTCAGCTTTGCTGGGATGCTTTGGAGATCACCGATGGAGACAGAGTGGTAAATCAAATGGACCAGAGGTCTGATGCAGCAAGGTTACTCTTAGATCTGCATGCTCAAGATGCTAGAAGCCTGCATGGAATGAAGTGATGATTGATGGCTTTCTGCTTAATCCTTTGATGGTGGGTCTGTCTCAGCACACTCCGGCTTTTTCCAGTCCCTGGGATATATCTTGTCTGTTGTCTAAGTCCCATTGGTGTCCGCAGTAGGGGCAATGCAGAGGCAGGCATCACTGACCAGCATCTACTTCCACATCTCCCATTGATCCAGCTGAAAAAAAATGCACAGTGAGACATTTTAACCATTTTAGAATCTGCCTCCTTGACTGCTGCTTATCAGGCAGTGGTTGAAATGCTAACATTTTCCCCAGTATGCCTTATGTAGGAGATGTGGGTTAGGGGGTGCTCACTTGTCTCCCTGTAACGTGTGGACTTTGGACACTGAATTCAGGTGCCCAATTCAGTCAGAGGCTTCTGTTTACCAGCCCAGTTACTGACTTTCACAAGCACGTGGTGTCCTTTTCAACACATGCACAGCCAGATGTTTAGCATCTGGAAGCCTCCTCCCCATCACATAATGAAAGCTGAGTGCTGAACAAGTGAGAACAAGCTAGATCACTGGTACAGCCAGTTTGGTACAGTGGTTAAGGACGGAAGACTGGAATCTGGAGAACCAGGTGTGATTCCCCACCCCTCCACATGCAGCCAGCTCTCCCAGATCAGAGTCCGCTGTTCTTAACCACCACACCATACTGGCTCCCTAGGGTAGTTGCCATGCACATACACTTGGGATACAGTTCTAGCTCACATGTACTGAAGCTGTGTGCAGATGCAAAATATGCACATTGCCCTGTCCAGACAACGGGGTGACCATATGCATCAGGAGCATCACAAGTAGTGACCACTCCCAATATGTACACTTGCTGGGCTCCTAGAGCACATAGATGTAAGCCAGGGCTCTTTTTGTAGAAAAAGTCCAGCAGGAACTCATTAGCATAATAGGCCACACCCAACAGCAGGAACTCATTAGCATATTGGGCCACACCCCTGACAGCAAAGCTCATTAGCACATTAGGCCACACCCCCATGTTACCAGAAGTGTGGTCATCCAGCCACACCCACCTTTTGCTTGTTATTCTGTTTACCTTGTTTGTTGTCAAAACCCAGGGCTCTTTTTTTGTAGCAGGAACTCCTTTGCATGTTAGGCCACACACCCCTAATGTAGCCAATCCTAATGAGTTTCTGCTGTGTGGTGTGGCCTGTTATGCTAATGAGTTCGTGCTGGGTGTGGCCAACTCGGGAGCCTGCCGGAACTCCGTTCCTGCCCAAAAATAGCCATGTATGTAACAACTGATAAAGGATATTGTGTCTTCAGGGTCACTCCCACCAACAGTTACCCTAAAGTACAACATGGAATAGTTAAATCAAATAAAGAGGAAATATATCTGGTATTAGCCAACTCCCACAAATGAGACATATATTGCTTATTTAAATGAAACACATCAACAATACATGTGGTATCTATCTGCTGCAGATTAAATTTGCCTCAGTGGATCACTGTGTGCCATTAATTGTCTTTAACGGGTCCACAGGCTAATGATAAGTGTCCTATAAATCACGCAAGGTCTCTGCAGCTAGATTTGCCCCAAGATGTGCGAGATCAGAAGCCGGCCCTGGCTTCCCTGATGGCCAGCAAATCTGAGAAGGAAAATTTAATGGGGTTTCTGTGAGTGGATGTGAGTTTCATAGCTCTTGTGAAATTTGGAAACAGGTGTGGCGATGTTTATGACAATCATTCTATAATTTCCAGAATGCATAAACAAACATCGAAGAGCTCATTAGGAAAAAAAATTGAGAAATGGAAAATAAATTTGCTTTTTTACACGTTCTCTGCCAAACTCCCTATAAAATTCAGTAGGCCCTTGGGAGAGGGTAGGAAAGAAGTCTGAAATACTTGGTTGCGGAGCTGGAGGTAATTTGTGGAACACATTCTCCAGCACACTCTTTGTTTAAATTTAATTATATTAAAGGGTTTTTTTAAACTTTTATTTTATTTTTGGAATACAGGGGAATAGTGCTGTAACAGTATCCAAGAGAGAAAAACTACGAGAGAGAGAAAACAACCCAATCAAAGTAAATATCTAATATTTACTACTATTACTGCTGCTGCTAAATATATAAAGGGGCACCTTAAAGAGGCACCTTTGATAATTTAAAATTGAGATTTATTATTAGGGGTGCTGCAGATTTCTCCATGAACATGCTCGTCAGTCAAAAGTTATCGTGTCTGACGGTGACAATAAGATGCAAGCGGATCCCCTAGTCTGTCCAGGTTGGCACAGATTAATTCAAATGCCTGCTAAACAGGTTTACAGCAGGTGTTTTTTTAACAAACTGTGCCTGTGTGAGAATGTTGCCAATCCAAACAGATTAGCAGCCATGAATGTTGCTTAGGACCACTTAGATGAACACCAAACGGTAGCTGGGTGTTTTTTTTTAAAGCCTTTATTTATGACTAATATGATTTGTGACTGAATACTTGTATATTTAAATAATTTTCTCCTGCCTGGAGCAGCACCTCAGTTGAACTGTGTGAGGAGGACATGGCTGTATTCAAAGCCCCATCGCCCTGTGCTGTACTGTTAGGGAGGGACATGGTGAAGCAACCTGCTAAACGACCATGAATGGAGGAACAATCCATCAGAACATTCACAGCTGGTGAACAAGAGGTGAGTAAAGCTACTGGGTATGCAAGCATGCCTCTTCATCATCATTTGAGAGCATAGCTCATCGCATAAATACTCAAGATTTGAAAAATCCACTTTGAGGAACAGAATTTAGAGGAACAAGAGGGGATTAGATAAACATATGGAGCAGAAGTTCGTCAGTGGCTATTAGCTATAAGTTATAGATGGAGCTGCGGTGGCTCAAGTGGTTAAGACGCTGAACTGCAGGCTGTGGAAGGTCAGTAGTTCAGCAGTTCGAGACCCGGGTGCTGCATGACGGAGTAAGCTCCCGTCTCTAGTTCCAGCTCCTGCCAACCTAGCAGTCCGAAAGCAAGAAATTGCAAGTAGATAAATAGGTACCGCTTCGGTGGGAAGGAAACAGCGTTCCGTGTGCCTTGGTGTTTAGTCATGCCGGCCACATGACCACAGAAACGTCTTTGGACAGCGCTGGCTCTTCGGCTTTGAAATAGAGATGAGCACCGCAACCCTAGAGACGGATTCGACACTATGTCTGAGTCAGTGATAAACTATTCATGGTGCTTGGGGGGCAACAGTGGGAGGGCTTCTGGAGCCTGGCCCTGCTGGTGGAACTCCTGATGGCACCTTGTTTGGATACTGCGTGACCTGGAATGTTGGGCTGGATGAGCCATTGGCTTGATCCAACATGGCTTCTCCAGTGCTGTTCCAAAAATGCCTTTGCTTTTGTAACAGAATCAATCTTTTGCTTCTTTTCTTTGTAGTTGAAGATAAGTCCTTCTGGAGTTATCCATCTGTAGAGGGTGGAGTTTTTACACTGTGTTCAGTTGACAGTCGAGATCGGAAGTTTCGCCATCTTTTAATATAAGTTGCATGATTTTATATTGATTGACAGTTTTAATGGAATGTTAATGTATTTTTATATGTGTTGTTAGCCGCTCTGAGCCTGCCGAATGGCAGGGAGGGCGGGATATAAATGTAAATATAAATAAATAAATATGTTCTCTTATTGCAGGTAAAACGGGGTCTGCAATGAGACCAAAGGAATTAGCAGAAATTGCTACTTCATCCAAAGACTACATTGTCTGTGAAACAGAATGCTTGACTAGATGGGCCACTGGTCTGATTCAGCACTCAGCAGAGCTCTCCATATGCTCTTCAGAACTGCATGGCTAGGTATATGTCAGGATGTTGTTAATAGTACTTTGGAAAGAAGTCAGTGCCTGGGATAGAAGGAAACCTCATAAAATTTGGGTCTTGTTTTGTTTTGCAGCCAACAGGCAGTGGTCTTGCTGAGGATGGCAGGCACACAGTAGCTTGGGTAAGCAGGCAGGCAGATTAAGGTGAGCAGGCAGGTCACAGGCAGGCGACAAGGCAGACAGGAGTAAGGCAGAGTAGGCACATAGTAGAGTATGGAGGGAAACAGGCAGAAGCCAAAGCTGTTGAACCAGCAAAGTTTCCAAGCTTCTGCAGACCTATATAAGAAGCAGGGATCCTCATCATTTCTGAGAATCTGGTTAAAGTCCTGGTTCCTTTCAAGAGCTGCTTGACCTCCTCTCCTTCCTGGGAAAGAGGCAAACCTGGGGGTGCTCAATGCGTGTTCCTTTGTCACATTGGTCCTCCTGTGGTCCTCCTTCATCTCTGACCCTGAAGTCCTGAGGGTACTTCTGTGGGAACGGGACCTTTGGCAGGGCTCCTACAGCAGCCCCAGGCCATGAGAAGATGTGAATAGGTGCAGAGCTCTCAAGGTGATTCCTAGTCTGTTGACTCAACTGGGGGTGGGGAACACCACTGTTTGCTGTGGCAGGATCACAACATCCTCCTGTGGAGCACTAAGAAAGGCCTGCATCTCAAAGATCTCGGGGCCTGAGAAGGACTCCTCATCATCCGAAGTGCATGCCCAGACCATGACAGGTCTTGAAAGACATACTTCAGCAGAAATTCAAGAACGAGACACCAAAGTGGTGTCAATTAGAGAACTCCAGTAAATAAACCTCAACAAGATGCTTAGTGATGCCAACCTCCAGGAGACACCTGGGGACCCCCCCTGGAATCATAGCTCATCTCCAGACCACAGAGATCAGTTCCCCTGGAGAAAATGGCTGCTTTGGAGGGTGGAATCTATGGCATTGTTCCCCACCGAGGTCCCTGTCCTCCCCAGGCTCCACCCCTAAATCTCAAGGGGTTTCCCAACCTGGATCTGGCAGCCCTGCCCCCCCATCCCCTCTAGTGGCCTGGGGGAACTTGGCATCCCTACAGATGCTGTCACTCAGTCTCCATCTTCCCACCTCTCACAGTATGGAAATACCCATGCTGAATACATTGTAGAGATCCTTGAAAAACGAGTGTTGCTCCTGCTAGCTCAGCGTTGTCTTCTGTCACTGGTACTGACCCTGTACGTTTTCAGGCAAGGAGGTGCCCTTCCCAGTGCCTGCTGCCCTTCAGCTGGGCATGTTAGGCATCGAACCTGGGGCCAGCCCAGGGCTGCCAACCTCCAGATGGGGCCTGGAGATCTCCCAGAATTTCATCTGTTCTCCAGACTACAGAGAGTAGTTCGCCTGGAGAAAATGGCTGCTCTGAGAGCAAACTCTATACCTGCTGAGGTCCCTCCTCTCCACTGACCCCTCTACCCCAGAGTCCTTCCCCCAAATCTCCAGGAATTCCCTAAGCCAGAGTTGGTAACCCTGGGCCTTCTGCACGCAAAGCATGTGCTGTTCCTCTGAGGCAGGTCACAAGAGAGGCCTGCACACAAACATTGTAAAAGGCACATGAGTCGCTGAGCCCCCATCCTGTTCAGCACACAGCAGGATGGGCGCTAAGCTCTCTCCTCCCCACCCCTTCAGTATTTTTTCTTTATCACAAGGTAGCCGAGCACGCTCAAAGCGTATCTCTTTGCATTTAGAAGTGACACTGCATCCCATTTAAGGACCTCACCACCAAACACAGACCGAAGGCTCTTATCGCGCCTCGTGAAGCCAACCTGTGAAAATGAAATTGTGAGGAGACTAAATTATTAATACGATTTCATTGACGAGGTGTTTTCAGTACAGCTGAGCAAGTCTTGTTTCCCACTAATAGCCTAAGCCCATTAGGCGCCGTAATACTCTTTGGGGGACATGAAGATTTATCAGCCCTTACGAAGATGCGATAGGAGCCCGGCCAGGAGATTAAGGGATCTGCGTTAAATGTCTCCAGCTTCTCTGCACATCTTGGCCATGAGGATGCGAGAGATTTTTACTCATGCATTTTACATGGCAGCAACGCAGCGCCACGATCAACATATGCTGGGGATAATATTCGGCATGACACCTTCCAAAACGGCACCATAAAACGCTGATGACTTTTTGTTTGTTTGTTTTCCTTCTCATGAACTAGTTTTATTCTCTTTTTTAACGGGTAGTTCGATATAACAGAATGAAAAGGTGAGTGGCGGTAGTGGAGATACAAATGCTCCCTCTAAGCTGTGGAGTCAAAAATTCTACTTTGTAAACTACTGGCATTAAAGTCGTGAGCGAGCGAGCGATTGGGCTACTGCCTAAATCAGTTTGCTCCGGAGCCGTCCTTCCTGAGCTAAGACAAAAAGGTGTGAGCCGGAGGCTAAAAGACTGTGAGCTAGCTCACACTAACTCAACTTTGTTCCCTCTTTGGGATTTTTCTCCCCCCCACCAACCCCTGATTTTCTCTGCTCACTTCTGCTTCCTCTTGGGATCAATTTCCCCTTCTTCTTGCTGCCTCACACCACCCCTTTGCCCTGATTTGGATAGTCTTGGGCAGGGCTGGTGCCGGTATGCCCTAAGGTAGGGCAGCTGCCAGCTGCCAGGAGCCAGGGCTTCTGGTGGGGCCCACCACCACCTGCCTATGTGCCCTTCCCTCTGATTTCTAATTGGCACTCCACTAGCCATGCTCTCTCTAAGCTGTGGAGTCTTGTGAGCAAAAATTCTACTTTGTGAGCTACAACCATTAAAGTTGTGAGCGAGCGACTTGGCTCCTGCATAAATTAGTCTGCTCTGGAGCCCTCCTTCCTGAGCGAAGACAAAAATGTGTGAGCCGGAGACTAACGAGCTGTGAGCTATCTCACACTAACTCAGCTTAGAGGGAACACTGCTCCTAGCCTCATGGGGAAGGGCATGCTCCTAGCATTATTGGGGAAGGGCATGCAGGTAGTACAGAATGGTGCCATTTTTGGCAGCAAGAGCACTGAGTCTGTGGCATTGCACCCCACTGATGTCCAGCCTCTCCCCAAACCCGTTCCCTCCCCTGGCTCAACCTCCAAAATATCCTGGTATTTCCCAATTCAGAATTGGCAACCTTGCATGTGGAGGAAATGGGACAGGGAATATGTGAACCAGCCTGCCATGGGGAAGCCCCTCTTATATTCTCAGAACCAGGGCCGGCTCACCCACTAGGCGAACTAGGCATTTGCCTGGAGCGCTGGGCCCTGGATGGGGCGGGCGGTGGGCCCTGGATGGGGCACCGAACTGTGCCCCCCCCTGCTGCCACCACTGCCAAGGGCTGACCCGGGCGACTTCCCCCTCACACGCATTCTTGGGGGGGAAGTTGCTCGGGTAACGGTCTTCTCCGCCTGGCCAAAGGGGAATGCCTGGCCAGAGGGGAATGCTCTTCTCCACCTCCCATCCCCTGAGAAAGCGAGCTCATCCTGCAGGGTGCTGGGCGGGGATGCCGCCAACCCCCCCCCAGCCCAGAGCTCTGGCTCCAGCCTGCCTGCCCGACGAGAGACACAGAGAGAGAGACCCCAGGGACCAGAGGAGTGCTGCTTTCGGGGGGAGGGCCACAGGCCAGAGGCTTTGGTCACCAATAGCAGGCCCTTGGGCCACTCCCCAGCTGGGCACTCTGCTGTCCACCCAGACTGCTCCTGCTGGCTTTGCACAGAGCCCCCGGGCGGGCGTACCTGTCATCATGGACCCCGGTGCTGGCTTGGCAACTTAGGCAGCAGCGACAGAGAGGTGCCTCCTGGCCTGCCTAGCCAGAGAGAAAGAAAGAGAGCCCCCCCCCGCCCAGCCCCCCCCCACCAGGCGACATCTCCTAGCAGCATCCCTGCCAGCTGCCCTCGGGAGGGCCGGTCCCCTGGGGGGCCTCCTGACGCCAAGAAGCGCACCATGTCAGCCAGGCAGCCCGACGGGGTGGCCTTCCATGCCGCCCTTCTCTGGGCATCTGGAGCCTGTGGCTGCTGCCGCTGGGAACCGCTGAGACCCATTGCAGGCCCCCCTTCCCAGGCCTGCTCCAGGTGGCTCCCAAAGGGACAGGAGACCAAGTCCTTCCAAGGCACAGCCAAGAAGAGCCTCCCTCCCCCCTCTTGTAAGGCCTGGCAAAGATCCGTGTGGCTCGAAGATGGGGGCACGCGGGCATGGCCTGGGCCGGGAACTCCCCTCCCCACCTCTCCAAAGGGGGAGAGAAATTGGACTTCCTTCTCTCCAGGCCCTGCCTGGAGGTTGGCAACCCCATAATTTGGCACACGTGGGGGGGGCTCCAGAAGGTAGCCCCGCCTAGGGCGCAAAAAAACCTTGGGCTGGCCCTGCTCAGAACCCCATTTTCACTTCCATTTCCTAGAGTAAAACTACTCAGCATAATGGTGCTCATGCCTAGAGAACAGCTGCTGTTCCGAGTAGATGATATTGACTTTGATGGACAGAGGAGGAGGAGGAGGAGGAGGAAGAAGAAATCAGAGTGGGTCACAATCCCTTTCCCTTCCCCTCCCCACAACAGACACCCTGTGAGGTAGGTGGGGCTGAGAGAGCTCTTTCGAGGACTGCCCTTGAGAGAACAACTCTGAGAGGACTTGTGACTGACCCAAGGTCACCCAGCAGCTGCATGTGGAGGTGTGGGGAATCAAACCCGGTTCTCCCAGATTAGAGTCCACGCTCCTAACCACTCCACCAAACTGGCTCTCTGATTCAGTACAAGGCAGCTTCATGTGTTCATGAATCCACCCTCCAAAGCAGCCATTCTCTCCAAGGGAACTGATCTCAGTAGTTTGGATCTCTGTTGTAAACCTGGGACAACTCTGGGCACTACCTGGAGGTTGGCCACCCTTGCATACAGGCAGGTGGAGGCTACCCTGGAGGATTCACTGTGCTCATTAGTCTTCAAATGCAGAACAATCGTGCTTTGACTTGGCACACAGTACTGACGAGCGCACATCCTCCTCCATTAGTTGGAGCTCAGGGGGTACCGGTTGCGTCGCTTACATAACCCACTTGAATGTAGATGGACTGTGAAGGGGCAGTGCCAGAAAACAGGCCTGGATTAATGTTTTGACTCTTCAATGTGCCTGATTAGTCTCTTTTTTGAGGCGACCACAAACAGGCGTAATGCGAGGCTTTTATTCCTCATAAGTGCCGCTTTGTGCTGTAATGGAGTGAATTTTGGCAAGCTCTAATTCAGAGAAGCCTGGCAGGAAATGGCTTTGGTGTCAGCTGAAGCACCCGACGCCTCATATGATTGCCTGGACTGAAGCGCTCACGCCCAACAATGTAGCAAAGTCATTACACCGGCCATTGATTTATCCCTTTCCCATTGCGCAAGTGGTGCTGCCTCCCCAGGTAAAGATCTCCCGCTGCCTCTTTTTTGAAGAACCTCAGCTGAACAGCTGTGGTTAAGGCGATTTCGAAACATATTGCAATGCTGACCTGTCACATCATCAACAGATTGCTTTTATAAAGTGCGTGCCATGAGATCTCAGTGGGGAGCCATTTCACTCTTGGTCACAGGGGGGCACGTGGCCATTGTTTGACAAGTGCTGACCTGAAGTAGTTGTTGAAAAACACATCTCTAATTGCAAAAAAAAAAGAAGCAAAAAAACGAAAAATTCCCAAAGTCAGAGGAAAAGTGGGTTTTTCTTCTTCTGGATATGTGGGACTCTTGGAGGGGAGGGGAGGAGCTGTGGGTTAGTGGAGGAGCCTCAGCTTTGCATGCTAGGGTTGCCAAATCCAATTTTCTTACCGGTGGGGGCGGCTCGCCAGGCTCCAGGAGGCGTTCCTCGATGCGGAAGTGACATGCGACATCGATCACGTTGAAGGCGTGGCCCCGATCGTCGGAGGGAAAACCATAGAGTTTTCCCTCCGATGCTGGGGGCCACGCCCACAACGTGATTGACGTGGTTGCATTACCTCCGGTGACGCAGCCATGCTGCGCTTCGGGGGGCGGAGTTCCCCCCAGGGCCTGATTCCGCGGCGGCGGAAATCGGGCCTCCAAAGCAGGGGTTTACCCGCCACCCGCCCCCACTTGGCAGCCCTATTGCATGCCGAAGGACTCAGGTTCAATCCCTGGCATCTCCAGTCGAAAGGATGATGTGTTGTGAAAGGCCTCTACCTGAGACCCTGGAGAGAGTAAACAATACTGACCTTGATGGGCCAGTGGTCCCATTCAGTATAAGCCATGCTCACGTGCATTCATTACCAGAGACAAACTCTGTACTGTAGAGCTTGCATGGTGCAGCGGTTAGAGATGCCGGCTTTCTCCTGGCAACGTGCGCGGGGGGGGGGGGGGCAAGC
>NW_015176458.1:3015-6636 GCF_001447785.1 Gekko japonicus | reverse complement strand
ACAACGTGGGAAAGCTCTAGTATTTGGGCAAAACATCTATGATAGAAGTCATCATCACCATGGAGTTTTTGCCCAAAGACCTTGAAGGAACGGCAGTGTTAAAAATGATAGAATGTTAGGATGGGAGTGGAGAAAAGCTGCGCAGATCTGCCTTGTGGAGCGGCAGGACCGGGACGGCCTCGTGGCTTCTGCTTGTGGCTTGACCGAAACGAGAATCTTGTGGTTACACGTCCCCTCCCTCTTGTCTCACTTTGTGTGCCACAGGAAGTCTTTGCTCAGCTCACCATTTGTTGTGATGTCCAAAATGAGGCACTTAAAATGGATTTGGTGTGGGTTTTTTTCCTTTGACAGACAAGGACTCTAAACCATCCTGGCTTTAGACTCCTGGAAACAAACCACAATTTGTTCAAGCACCTTGAAGTGAACCCCATGACAAACTCCAGTTACAATGCAGTGGTTAGAGTGCCATCCTAGGATCTGGGAAACCAAGTTCAAATCCTTGCTTTACCATGGAAGCTCAGTGGGTAACCGTAGGCCTGTCACACTTCCTCACCGTAACCTTCCTTGCAAGGTTATTGTAAGCAGAGGTCATTTCGGGGGGGATCGCGGGGGATCGCAGTTCCCCGGGTGAGGTACGGGAGGTGGGGCACATGACGAAGCCCTGCCCCCTGCTTCCGGCCGCCCCGCTTCCAGCCCTCATTCAGCCAGGAGGAGGCAGGAGAAGAGGGAGGGTAAGTTGCTTCCTCCCTGCCTCTCCCCACCCCTGCCTGCCTGGGGCCAGGGAGGGCCTTCGCAGGGCTTCCTTGCACTCCTGCCGGCCTTGCAGGTCCACCGCCGGGCCCCTCATGGGGCTCAGCAGTGGAGCTGCAAGGCTGGCGGCGTCGGCCGGGACCGTTGGGGGCGGGGTGTGTGGCCTTATGACACACTTCCGGTGACGTCAGGGGGTGTGGCATATGCTAATGAGTTATGCTAATGAGTTCCCCTAGCTCTTTTTCTACGAAACGACCCCTGATTGTAAGGATAAAGTAGAGGAGGGGGCATAGAACCATAGACTCATAGAGTTGGAAGGGACCTCCAGGGTCACCTAGTCCAAGCCCCTGCACAATGTGGGAAATTCACAAAAACCTCCCCCCACACCCCCAGTGGTTCCTGTTTCGTGCCCAGGATATCCAGTCAAAGTGGCCACCCTCCAGGATCTCCAGCCAAACTAGCCTGGAGAAAAAATGCTTCCTGAATGAGATGATAAGCCACTTTGGATTCCCACAAGAGAGAAAAGCGAGACAAGTTAGACTGAAGACTACCTAAACCAGGAAGTCCTTGATCTACACTCCATGCATGAGGGGAGCTGGGGGAGTGGAAAGGGAGTACACAAGACTGAGAATTTCGGGCTCATTCACATCACAAACATGTTTTGCTCTGTTCACAATGTCAGAATGCAGCCTTAGACCCATGAGTTTGGTGCATTCCCCCCCTCCCTTCCCCTCCATTCTCAAGTCTTGAAGCGACCAATGGGGTAGGGTCACCAGGTCCCCCCTGGCCACCAGTCAAGTCTTGAAGCGACCAATGGGGTAGGGTCACCAGGTCCCTCCTGACCACCAGCAGGGTATGGGGACTGGAGTGTTGCCAGCTCCAGGTTGGGAAACTCCTAGACATTTGGGGATGGAGCCTGGGTCTCATGAGCAACAATGACGGCACTGAGTCCCCACCCGAGTTGGCATCGCAGCCAGAGGCACCGGCATTGCCAGAACCAGAAGCCATCCCCTCTGACTCCTCAGTAGTGGATAGCTTGCCAGTGCCTGAGCCTGTAAACCCCACACCTGGTCCTGCAGCAGCCGAGGAGGCACAGGTGCAATCAGGGAGCCCGCCTGACTCACCTCCGTGGGTGGTTCAGCTAAGGGAGCAGCTCCACCGTCGAGGTGCACACTGGCAGGGAAGGCGAGCACCAAGTCCTGAGTATTAGCAGGAGCACTGCCGCCACCATGGGAAGCCCGGCCAGAGGCCTATATAACTCCCACTTGGCATTGGGCTCTCGTGGAAGCAACGAGTCACCTCTGTGTGTGCCTCGCATCCACCTTCAGCTCCTGTCCTCCGACCACCACTCTGGCTCAGATCCCTGGTTCCCTGACCCCTGCTTCGGATGACCCATCTTTCAGACTCACAGTTTGGCTCTCGCAACGACCTCAGACCGGACTTGACTTCTGCCTCTCATCCCAAGCCCAGCCCAAGACACTGGGGAGGACAGAGACTTCAGTGGGGTATAACATCATAGAGTCCACCCTCCAAACAATCCATTTTCTCCAGGGGAGCTGACCTCCATAGTCTGGAGGGGAACTGTAATTCTGGGGGATACCCAGGTCCCACCTGGGGGCCGGCATCTCTAAATGGGGACCCCCCCATATGCCTGAGAGCCTAGCCACACAGAAAACCACTTCCTATTCCTCATATTCCATATCATAAATTCATAGTCAAGAAGGCCATGGCATCTGATTAGGAAGGAAGTAGCAGAATTCACATTGTACGCCTCTCGTGAGATTTTTCTGCCTTCTGTTTATCCCCACCCCACCCCCCTTATGCCTTTGGAAATCAGAATCCTTGAAAACAACTGAAATGTGTAACTCGGCAGGCAGTGGGTAGTTCCATATAAGGAATAACCTTCAGAACACTGCCAAATTCTTTTGGTCAAGGCAACCCAGAGGTTCCGTTCCATTGCTATGATGTAGTCGTAAAGCGCTCTCTGGCAGTTTCCAGTCTGTAGTGCTGGAACGTGTACAAGAGGCTATATGCGGCGCTACTTTGCAGCTTCACAGCATGAAAGCATATTCATCCTGCCCCGGGCAGTCATGGAAGGCACAGAGAGTTTCAGAAACCGTGGGCTGACTCCAACTAGCTTTTCCACTGATGAAAAAAAGGAGGGGGTGCTCATCTTTGACTACCAAAAAAAGACTATGCTGCAGAGCATGGGACTTGCACAGACAAAAGGCGAGTGCAGGAGGGGAATGAGGTGAGATTGAGTGGAAAAGTTAGCTGGATCCCACCCTGTATATGCAAATAGGGGGTCTTTTTCTCTCTTTCCCCCCTTCAAAACCTTTATCAGCTTAAATGTCTTTTTTTCTAGCTTTAACGTATGAAGAGCCCTGCTGGATCAGACCAATAGTCCATCTAGTCCAGCATCCTGTCTCATACAGTGGCTTTGAACAATTTCCCCACCTACCTGCAGTTCCAGATCCCAGCATTAGAGCTACACCACACAAACACAGAGCTTGCTGTTTCCCATATACTTTGCATCCCAATGCACCGCACACACATCACCGGAAGTGGCGTAATGCCCTCCCCCCTTCTCTGGCCCTGACTGTCAGGGTCCCAACTCCGGCCACAGCCCTTCCTGCCTTGGCGGCAGCCCGCCTGTCACTTCCCACCCACCCCGGCGGCGGGCCCGCCTCCCCGCCTGCCCGAAAGCGGGGGCTGACCGGCCGGAGGACAATGGAACTCTCTGCAGTCGCCGCAGCCCAAGAGGGAAGGAGAGGCGAGGCGACCCCGGCAGCAACAGGCAGCACCTCTGCCGCCCGCGTGCCTCCGAGACGCAACGCGGGCGGTCCTCCTCGCCACACGTGAGCCGGCCAT
>NW_015176458.1:0-1477 GCF_001447785.1 Gekko japonicus | reverse complement strand
TGAAAAGATTGAGCACCCTCTATGGGCTCTAATCAATGTGCTCTCGTAGTCAAAGTCTTTCAAACATCTTCTAATAAACTGTGACAGTTCCTGTCTACTCATGACTTCTATCACATCATGGGTGATATACCCAGACATAATAGTTTGTGGTCCAATAATCTGTCCCAATCATTTGTGTGGTGGTCCAGCTTAACTAGTCCAAAGGGGTTTATATCTGGGTTTGATTTTAGAGTCCTAATTTTCAAATTGAATGCCCTTACCCAAGCCTCTCCAATTGATGGCTATAACAGTACATAAGCAGAGAGTCTTCAGGTTGGATTGGGGCCTTCTAGACCCTCAGCTTCCAGTTAAGTGCTTGAGATCCAGTGCGAGAGCATCCCCAGAAGATGGCTGTCCAACCTCTGCTTGAAGATCTCCAGTGAGGGAGGATGCTCCCCTAAATAATTGGTTCCGTTTTCAAACTGCTCTTGTTGCTAGTTAAATACCTCACAATGCTCAGTTGAAATCCTTTCTGTAGCTTGTCCATTAGGGCTAGACTTGGGTCATAGAGCAACAGAGAACAAATCCTTGCCCTCTTCTATTTGACCATAATTTGAAAAGCGCTATCATGTCCTCCACCAGTTTTTTTTTTCTCCTCCAGGCTGAACATACCCAGTTCCTTGAGTCTTTCCTCACAGTACCTGTTTTCCAGAACCTTGAATGTGGTTTTCCACTGAATCTATTCCAGGTTTTCTATGCCTTTCTTAAAGTGGGGTGGCAGCAATGGACGCAATAAGCCAAGTGATGTTTAACTAATAAGGAATGGAGGGGAAGCATTCATTCACATGACTTTCTGAGGCAGTATACAGCTGACAAGCAGGTGTTAGGGACCAACAGTAAGGGAACGCTCTTGTCCTCATGCCCTGCTTGTATGTTTTCCAGAGGCATTCAGTTGGCCACTGCTGGATGGAGACAACAGACTCCTCCAAAAACACAAAGTATGAGCTTAAAATAACAGAGACCTGACCAAGCCAGGTGACTGAATTTATTTGTCTGTTTCATTTCATCTCTGTGCTCTCCAGATAAATTATTGTTCTAAAATCCTTTCATGTATTTATAAATTTCACTCTTGCCAATAAAACCAATCCAAACCATTAGAGCATATGGAATTGGGGAAATACTCTAAACTTGGCATGGAAGGAAGCGCCACCTTACTCCTGCTGCTGCCACCAGGCTCCAAGAGGAGCTCCAGGACACCCCATCCTGCACAGATGGCAGGCCATAAAGATCATGGCCAGCAAGGGCGGCATGAATTAATAACTCTTGGTATGGGGGAAATGAGTAGTGCCAGTCCTGGGTATATCGTAGGGGATATATCCATCCCTGTATTGAACTCTCTGCCTGTATTGATCTCTCATCTTCCAGTAGAGTCACAGCCACTGGCCCCTGAATAGTGATGCCACAGATTCCATGGTGAACACATTCCCCAATCAAACTG
>NW_015176457.1:1599223-1647267 GCF_001447785.1 Gekko japonicus | reverse complement strand
TTATCTAAATCTAAATTTTATTCTTACTATTTAATTACTAGTGGGATACAGAATAAAGTATTGAAAGTATAATCAATATCTTCATCACATTTAATATGATATTCAAGTAATTCCAAAACTTAAAGAAAAAAGTTAATTATTCCCATAGTATGAGTAATAATCTTACCATTTCTGCTGAAATTCTTTCAATGGTCTTTTGTTTATATAATTGGTTAGTTTTGCTAATGTTGCATACTCAGCTAGTTTTTCTTTCCAGATCTCTACCTTCCATTTCCTTGCAAATATTACTCTGGCAGCTGTCAACATACATCTAAGTAGGTCTTATGAGGTCTATATTATCTGGTAAGATTCCCAGTAACATAGTCTCTGGTTTCAAAGAGAATTTGGTTTTTAAAATATTTTGAATTTCTTCATGTATATTTTTCCAGTATCTTTTTGTCTTGATGCAAGTCCACCACATATGATAAAAGGTGTCATCTTTTTTACATTTCCAGCAAGCTCCTTTGTAATTCTTATCCATCTTTGCAATATATTTTGGAGTGATATACCACTGGTAAAACATATTGTACCAGTTTTCTCGTAATGCTTGGCTAGCAGTGAATCTAATACCTTTAGTCGATAGAGTTTCCCAACACTGAAACTGTATTTCCTCAGTAAAACATCTTGTACCAGTTTTCTCGTAATGCTTGGCTAGCAGTGAATCTAATACCTTTAGTCCATAGAGTTTCCCAACATTGAAACGATTTCCTCACCAAAATTTTGCATCCATTTAATCATGCAGGATTTGACCTGTCCTCCTTCGGAATCATATTGAAGCAATAACTTGCAAATCCATCCTACTAGATTGGTCTTTAGAGTGTGAGACAACCTTTTCAAAATCAGTCAGTTCTTCAATAACTCCTCTCTTAGTGCAGATATCATTTTTTAATCTAGAAGCAATTTGAAAGTATATCCACCATCGTATCTCCTTTCCTTCTTTAATCTCTTGCTACGTCTTGATGCCACCTTGTGAGTTTATCATATTGCCATAAGTTATCAATTCATTGTTTCTCCTTGTGTAACTGCTGTAATAAGCATCTATTGGTGACATTATTAGTGGAATTGTAGGGCTGATTCTCTTTTGTAGCATTTCCCAAATTTTAAATAAGCTTTCCCTGATTATGTGTCTTTTATCTTGGGTTTTGTTTTTTGATATAGACTTTTTAATCCACAGGTAGCTATGTAGTCCATCATCCAGATTTGAAGATTCTAATTTTATCAGTATTTCATTGGGACTTCTGATCCAATCTGATATCCAAACTAGCCCAATGGCTTTGTAATATGATTTAACGTTAAGTATTGCCAGACCACCTCTTTTCTTCTCATCTTGCAGTACTTTAAATATTATTCTTGGCTTCTTATCTTTCCATACAAACTTATTTATTTGTCTTTGCCAGTCACTCAAAGTCTTTTCAGGAATTGAAATTGGAATCATCTGTAACAAAAAGTTTAATTTTGGTAGCACATTCATTTTTATAGCAGAAATTCTTCCTAGCCAGGATAGATGTAATTTGGACCATCTTTCAAAATGTTTTTGTATTTTGGACCCGGTTGTCATGTAATTATCCTTTAATAGTGTATAATTCTGTCCCGTGAGATATATTCCTAGAAATTCGACTGGGTTGTTTGTTATGTCACATCCTGAAATTTTATTAATCTCTTCCTCTTCTTGAGTAGTCAAGAATTTTAAAATAATTTTGGTTTTCTTCCTGCTGTTCTGCTGATTTTATAACCTGAAAAGGATCCAAACTGAAAATTCTAATCAGTGACAGATGCAAATATCTTCTTTAGTAAAGTTTGAACAAAAAAGGAGGAACCTTTTGTAAAAACACTTGTCTCTACTCTATATCCTAAAGATTTTTGCCATTTTAATGTAGTTAGGGATCCCATTACTATTATTTTCTAGCATGTAGTTATAATAAACTAACATTTTTCTTTGCTTTTGTTAAAGCTTTTGTTTTATACTGATTATATTTTACTGATTTGGAGATGCTCACTGTTTTAACTTTGTTTTGCTGTTTAAACACAAACTGTATTTTATGCATGTGCTTGAGACCTTTGGTCATATAAGCCGAAAGAAATATAAAATAAAATAAATATCTGTACTAATAGTACCCATTAATCTTGAAAAACTCAGTTAAATGTTTTTGGATTTTCCTTTTAAATTTAATATTAGTAAGTAAATTATTATCTAGATGCCATATTGTTTCAGTCTGAATATCCATTAGTATTGTCATGAAAATAGGAGCATGATCTGAGAGGTGAATTGATCCTATACTTTATTCAAAAATGGTTTACAGGTGAAAAACATTTCAAGCCTAGAGTAGGAGCTATAAGCACTTGAAAAAAAGGTAAAATCTTTATCTCGAGTGTAAAAGTGGTGCCAAATATCAACCGATTGTTGGGCATTTAAAGAGTGTTTAAACAATCTTTTTATTGCCAATTTATTCCCAGCATTATTGTATCTTTGTTAATGGTAGACACGAGATTAAAGTCATTGCCAATTATGATATTTCAGCAGAAAACTCATCTAGGACTTGTTCTAATTTTTTATAGAAGTTACATTGATTAACTAACACCTTTAGTCTTGTTACCTGGTTACCTATATATACTTGACCTAATTTGGGACATTTCAATAAATACTTTATCATGTTCACACTGCCTTATTTCCTTTCCTCTCCCTTTGTTTAGATATGTAATGCTTTCATTTTAATCAATATATCTAACTCTCAATTTAGCCAAAATCTGAGGATACTTACATCTGGAAATTGTCAGCCATTGCTAGGCAACCCCAACAGTTTTGCCAGCATTTCAGAATTGGTTTCTACCAGGGGGAGCCCTGCCTGGGGCTGTTTTGGCCTTTGAGGGAGGACTTATCAGGGCCAGGCCTGGCATCAACCATCAGGCAGCTTGACACCACATGACTTGCATCCTTTGGGGTGAGGCCAGGGGTGCTTTTCCAGGGATTTTCACTCCTAGTCCTCCCCTGCTCACAGGGTTGTTGTGAAGATAAAATGAAGGACAGGTGAATAATTTAAGCTGCTTTGGAGCCAAATTGTGGAGAAAGGAAGGATATAAATGAAGTAAATAAATAATATAGTTGAAGATGAGCGAAGAAAAAAAGTAGGTTATTTGCTGGATAAGAAAGAGAAGGAAGCAGGGAAAGGGAAAGGTATGCAGTTTGCCAGGAAGAGGGAAAGAGGAAATAGTGTGAAGGCAAGATGGGGAAAACTAGGTGCCCTTCCCACACGTTCTTGCAGGTTCCTACTGTAACTAGGCCCATTCAGCAATCAGCATTAATCCCCCGCTGCCAGTGGGTATTTCCTGCCGCTGCTCAGCTGGCTGGCAGGAGAAAAAATGGCAGGAAATTGGGGGACACTGGCAGTGTCCTAACATGCTGACATCACTCCCCATGTGCCTGGAACTGACATCAGTGCGCTGCTGGGGACGGTCTGACATTTGGACAAAACTGTTAAAACTGTAGTTTTGCCCAAATGCCAGAGTGCCCCCTGGCAATACACTGACGTCACTTTCCGGTGCACAGGGAGTGATGTCAGCGCACCACTGGTGATGTCATTATATCACCAGCAAGGTCCCCCCAGCAAGATAACTTTCCACCCAGTTGCTAGAGGAATCTGGCAGCTCTATATCAGTTTGACACAACTGGGCCATAGTTTTCCAGGGCAGAGGGTGCCAAGGATAGGGAATGGATAGCTGAAGGGGGGCACATAAAAGTAGGTTAGCTGGTGGGTGAAAAGGAGAGAAAGAAGCAGGGAAAGGGGAGAGGTTATGGGGCCTTTCATGGAAGGGAAAGTAGTAGTGGCAAAGAGGAAAATGTGACCCCCCTGGAAGTCCTTGTGGGTTCCCACCAGTGTTCCCTCTAAGCTGAGCTAGTGTGAGCTAGCTCACAGTTTCTTAGCCTCCGGCTCACACATTTTTGTCTTAGCTCAGGGTGGCTCCAGCGCAAACTAATGTATGCAGTAGCCAAATCGCTTGCTCACGGCTTTAATGCCAGTAGCTCGCAAAGTAGAATTTTTGCTCACAAGACTCCACAGCTTAGAGGGAGAATTGGTTCCCACTTGTCTTTTATAATTTTATTCTTTCTCCTTTTTCCCCCTGGCTTTTGTGTTCTTCCACATGGACTATTACTCGCCATATCATTTGACCATATTGTCCCCTTCTGTTCCAGAAAGTTATTCATTTAACCTATAGCCCTCTTTTCTTTCACAAATTAAACAACAGTTGTGATCAGTTAAGCTGCCTTTTCTGCAACTTTGTTTAATGATCACCAGACAGCCTCCAACTGGCATTTGCTTCAATTCTTCTCCACCCCTCTTCTTTAGGATGGTGTGTAGGATGCTTGCTTCACTCACGTTCTATTCACCCTGTCTTTTCAGTACTTCTGGATATTTGAGGCAAGATCTCTTTTCCTGTTTCTCACTTACCTTAACATCAAGCTTTCCCTGTTCATGATTTTCGTGCACACCACCAAACTCGCCTCCATAACCAAGTATATCCTCCTGCTCTCTGTCCTTGCCTTTTGGTGCTCAGACCACCCACACAGGGGACATCTACTATACTAGGATGGTGAGTGTTGGGGGGAGACTGTAATGACAAGCTGTAATCCTCTCTCATCTAACAGATAATGTGAGGCAATCAGGTTCACTGGCTACACAGAGGTTGAATTAGAACCTTAAAACACATGCTTCTGCTTAGTTATCATCTCAAGCCAACTCACCAAATGCCGAGAGAATAACGCACACGTCTGTGACTCAGCTAACACTGATGAGTAGTCACCCACAAGCTTTTAGCAGAGATCAAATTCTTGAAAACATTCTGTTCTGCAATGAAACAAAACCCAACACCGCCACTGCACTATTAAGGAAAACAGGTCCATTATTTTCATGTGTTCAGTTTCTGTTTTTTTGTTAAACTGCAAAATACAGGAGTCAGGCATGCACGTGGAAAGAAAGGGAGGGCTGGATCCTTACCTGCAAGTCCCTGAAGACAAACCAGCATAAATCCATCCTGGGAATGGTATCTGGATGGCTGTGAAGTGGTACACATTGGAATGGTTTTTGCTGTCTGATCGGTGAAAGTTAGCTCCGCCCCTCAAGTTAGCTCCTGTAAATGTGAGGTGTCAGGAAATGGATTCCCTAGCCTCTGAGAATAGTGTTGTCCAGTTCCACAGAGTCCATTCAACCGTGTGGCCAGTTTACTTGTCACACAATGGGTTCAGTTGTGCATCAACAGCTACAGGTCATGTTGTGAGAGTGCATCCCTTTCAGTCCCAACCTAGTATTTCCATTTTTCTCATTAACGGAAGCAGACGGCCAACTAGTCAGCACATCAGAAGGCAGGATAACAGGATGTCTTCACAATGGCAGACATTAGGGAAAAAACCCTCAAGACTCTCAGCAACCGGTAGCAACAAATCCAAACTATATAAACCAGCAAGGTTTTCAAGGTTAGCCCCGATTACAGAAATACAATGCTGTTTCAGAGAAAGGAACATTGTGTGAGCATGACAGACAGGAAGAAAGGAACTTGCCCGCAGGTGAATTTACACAGTGGAGTAAAAAGGCGAGATACTGGTGGAAATCAAGAGGAAGCCTACACAAAAACTTGGGGGCCAGTCTAATGCATTACAGTTGCCCTGGAAAAGATGCCTGGCCAGAATCAGGCCAGGACTTGGAACGGAGAGTGGTGGAGGGAAGAAAAAGATCTGGGATGCTGGAAACGGACTAGAGTATTGAGGTGGCAGAGTTGGAGCTCTCCCTTGAAGCAACCAGAAAATTTTCCAGATAGCTCACTAGTACTTACTGTCAGTAAGATACAACAGAGCTATGGTCTCACTGAACAAGGTTTAGTCCAAGAGACTGTCCATCCAAAGATTGCCTGTTCAGTGCAACCCTTCAGCATTTTAAGAGTCTGGACAAGGGTAGGGCAAACAATGTGGTCTTATTATTTTTTTATGCAAATTAGTAGTTTGAACACTATTATGTAAGAGCTCCAGATTTAAGTGAGCCATTCATTCCAAGGCATATTTACACCACAGATATGAACTGGTTTGTTCTTCCTTCTCAACAGGGAACCGTAGTTTTGAGTGGGGAGCTGGGGAACTTTAAGAGAATCTGCAGCACCTTATTCAATTCAATTTCCCAGAATTCCCTGGGGAAAGCCATGACTAGCATTGGTAGTATACCAATTTATTTCTTAGTATAGACATTCCCGTATCAATGATATCATTCATAAAAAGCTATTCACTATATGCTCAGTCTGCCTAGAAATGCAGCAAAAACAATTTCGCAAACAATTTCACCCTGCCACCATCCTTTTGTTCAAACCTCCTCTGTATCTGAAGGAAAGGTATTGTAATGATCCTCAAATTCATTTTTCAATGTAGTAAGGCACAAGCTTGATTTCGGAAAGATCTTTTATTAAATTCCATTCTAATTATGGTCACCATGGTTGTTCTTTGGTTCTCCACTGCTGACGTTTTCCTAACTTTTTAAGAGATACTACTGGGGGGAGAGTCCATGCCTCAGATGCATAGCATATGCTCTGCATACTCCATTCAAAGAACTCTGCTAGTAAAGACTGGGGAACTCTCATGACAGTTGGAGTACCCACCCAATACTTGGCTGGATGGCTCCATGTTCAGACTTGGTATAAGCCATTTTCATATGGGCAAAAGTTATTTTAGTTTCCAACACAGAAAATAAAAACATAAACATGAGGAAATGAGTTGAAAACACAAAACATAACCAGCATACATGTTTTCCTCACAGCAGCGCCATTTGCAAAATAAAAGAAAAAGACTGAAAGACGTAACATATAACCAAATGTTATTTAATATTTTAAAAAGTAACACAATCCAAAATGGATATTTCACACAACACTACATATACAACATGAACACAATATTACCATATGGAGGGACTTTCAAATATAGACTTACAAAAATCCCTGTCCTTTTTTTCCTTTTAAGTTATTATTCTAAGCATGACAAGTTATCATCATTTACAATATGGTACACTGACACAATAAAAACCATGTCACAAATGTGCTGTTATAAAACAGTAACGTTAAGGGAAGACATTTCATGAACTGTAATTATTTCATATGAAATACTATACAATATAAACAGAACATCCAGCTTGGATGACCTTTACAGCAACCAGAGACCAAGTAATTTAAATTTTTTTCAGTGCAAACACATTTATACAAGGCAGTCTTGGTTGCAAAACTCCCTTCTAGCATACAGTAAGTCCCATTTGCATTTATCAACTCATTTAAACCTAATGCAACAGTCACATTCAGTCACTCACAGAAGGTTACCTGCAGAATTATGATCCCTTTAAATGTAACTCTTGTTTGTACAGAAGTCAACAGCTGTACCAATTACTCTACGGGCCCTATTCAGATTTTTCATGCTCACAGGTGGGTGTCTGATTATATACGTAACCTATACTCACAGTACTATTGTGTACTAGCATCAAGGGGTGTGTGCGTGTGTGTTTCTCACAGAGAAGTTTGCTTAACATCTAGCAGGGTACCTTTCACATACCATGAAAATGACCCAGAACTACTCTCAATGGAGGCACTCTGGTGAGTTTCTGAAGTGCTTATGCACCATATACTTGGCAAGATGCAAGTTTGGCAGGTCCAGTATAAGATATACACTGGCTCTGTGCTGAACTGTGTTCTGATCTGTCACCCGCACAATAGCACTTCCCTTCTGCCCCATTCACTGACAACCAGAATTAGGCTTTCCTCACCATTAACTACTTTTGTCTATTATTAATAGCCATTTTACTGTCTACACTGTAAAACAGTAATCACCAACATGGTGCCTAAGATACCATGGCACTCAATGATATGTTTTTTGGTGTCTGCTGACGTGTCCAATCTTGGGGTCCTGAATGGAACAGAAAAACAAATTGGACCTTTAGGTGGCTCCCTATCAGCTCGTCCCAAGCAAAAGCACCACATCCATGTATCCTTGGCTTGGCCACAGGCTTCCCTATGTCTCTGGGCTTGGAAACCACTTCCTCTGGCCAGTCAAGGCACAAACCCCTCCCCCATCCTTTGGAAAATGAAAAACAAAACAACATCTCTTTCCCAAAGCAAAGAGCCCAGGAGGCATCTCTTTTGCAGGGGCTGCCCATTTGGAAGCAGCTACCTTTACTGTGGGAGGGCACTTGGCCTGGAACCTCTGAACATTTTGTGAATCTCCCAACATTTTGATATTGGCCTCATCCCCCATGGCAGCCATTCTGTGATTGTGCCCAGTGCCCTTTTTCAAAACTGCCAGAGTGCTCACAGACTCTGCAAGGCTGGAGATCCCCTCTGTATAGGCTATTATTACTTTTAACCTCTTCAAAGTAGTCAAAATGGGTCCTGCTTCTGTCACATGACAGAAACAGATAATATAAGCCCCAGTTTGGGTGCAGCTATACTAATTCTCATGGTCATTAGCTGCGTACTGCAGCCTATTTGGGATGTGATGTTAAAGTCCTCCCTCTTTCTTGCTATACAAAGCAGCCTGTAAAAACCAAGTCTTTACCAAGCACATAGCAGGCTGCAATGCTGTCAGTCTGCAGGGCTTGGTTTAATGCATAGTCTAGCTCTACTTCCACTGCTGTTGTGGATCAACAGCATCACAGAAACACTGCCATGTGCTCCCTCTGTGGGCCTCATTTGGGACCATTTTCATGACACACTGATGTTTATTACAGCACTAGTGACAGAAATGTTTAAAAATTCCAAATATTCGTGAATATTGGCTAAATTTCTTTAATTCCAGTTACATTAAGTCTGATTTGCCTCAACAGAAGCGGATGTAGATTTTGGAATGACAGAACACTATCCTGTGATAGCTCACTATTTGTTATTAGATCACAATGCCCAAGTTCCTAAAAAAAAACCCAACCCAAAACCCACAGGTAAACCTGCAGACAAGCAAGCCCAAAAGCTAGTTATGAAGGAAAATCTGCATCTAGCGATTGATTTTTGCAGTGGTCGCAGAGTCAGTGATGGCCCCCTGTTAGAGAAAGGAAGGGTGCCAAACTGCTTAACAAGATGGACATATGTGTACATAGCTTTTGGGAGTGAAATCAAAACACACATCTGGTAAGGGCCAATTATCTTTGTGATTAAAACTGAGAACATTGTTTTGATGAAGGTGTTACTGTTTAATAACAAAGTTCTCTGAAAGAGCAGAAAGAAGCAAACTATAATAGAACCTAGTTTACTGAGCTCAGCAATACTGTATTTGGAAAAACTCCTTTGTATTCCCCCCCCTTTTTTCTTAGTGTTTGCTTGTTCTTCAGTACTCACGCATTTTTTGACACTAATAAATGCCAGGGCAAGGCTCCAAAATGGTCTCGTTTGTTTTTTAAACTTAAAGATTAACTTTGAAGCATTAACACTGAACCTGTTTGAAATATTAAACTACTCATTGCTGGCAAAAGCGATCTTGAAAACCGACACTGGCAAAGTCTACAGAGGCAGCCAAAGGGTATACTGAAGCGCAATCACTTTTAAGTCAAATGAGTATTTTGGTAATAACAAATTTGTGGCACTAACATTTTGGACCAAAACAGCCTTACTGGAAAGCAAGCTCAGTGAGTTTACTTCCAATAGTCACTGCATTTGTGAAGTACTTGAGATCCTCTGGTAAAAAGCATGATATCAGTGCAACTTATTACCACTGTTTCATCAACTGCTCTTTATTCTAAAAGCGATTCGCTTTGTCAAAATCAATGTAGTTGCCACTTTATTGCTGGTGATTTACTGGGAGCAAGAATGCTTTTTAACCATGTGGCTGTTTTATAAACAGGGCTGTATGCACTTGGTACAACCACAACTGTGACACTCAAGTATGGAATTTGGATCTGGCAATGGTATTCAGGATCCCTTGAATCTCAGCTTTCACAAGCTCTCCCAAAGAGTTGCAAAGAGATGCATGAGGTAAAAAATCTAAAAATTTAAAAATCTAAAAATACCACTGCCTAAGACCTGGGGTCAAGGGAGTGCAGTTTCAATCCAATAAGTTGTTTAGACTACCTCTGAAAGAAGCTTATAGAACATAACTCTTCTCAGGCAGAACCTGGATTTTTCCTGCAGCAAAATCTGAGTTTTTCGGGCACAGATCATTCACAGCCCTGAGTATAATAGGCACAGGTTTAATTTTAACCAATTAAAAGATTATTCCAAACTGCTCTTCCTTTATTGTTATTTTTGCAAGAATGATGACAGCATGCCTTGGACTGAACAAAACCTTAGGACTACACCATGTGCATCTGTAAAAAGTATCCTTGCTGAAGGACAACAGCCACTTATTCTTTTTTAGGATGCTTCTGGAATTAGCTACTTAACTGCTCCGCTCCTTTTTTTCACTGGATGCCTTAAGGACAAACACTCCTATACCTTATCTGGTGGTTCTGTTGGTCAAATCATTTCAAAAACGGAAAAAGGGCTCTATATCTGATCCCCAAGATGCGTGAGACAATGTGAGTGCATCACACCAGTGGTCCATCTGGAGGCAGATAATCCACAGATTTAAACTAAGCTCTGCTGTGATATGCTGCGATAAACCAAGGCAGAATAGGGCCCAAAGTGTTGAAAATGGAGGCAATAGACCTGGTGTGTCTTCTGCTAAGCCCCAAACCGCCAATCATATTCCATATACCGTATACATTAACAGGCTTCTAAGTTACAACCAACACTTGACTTTCTACCAGGTAGAAATTTCAGAACTAGAAAGCCAAAGGACGATTTTGAACCCACCCCCCTTTTGTTCCTCAAAAGGATTCTATTGATCCTTATATGAAATTTCATTACTACTAAAGCCAAAAGCCAATTGAATACAGTAACAGGAAATCATGGCAATGAAAAATGACTTCATACGCAAGCACCGACACACAAGAGAACGTCATGGCCTTTTCTTCATAAAGTTTTCAACGTTGCTCTTAACAAATACCCCTTTTTAAAAAACATGTTGCTGCATTTCATCAAACTGATGGAGGTAGTTATATGTGTAAAAAAAAGTTCTTACCATAAAAGTAACATGTTGTATTATAATAATACATATCAAGTGTGCAAAATGCCGACAGATTTGTGTTGACCCTTTAAAGTTGAACACAATATAGAGATTCAACGCATTCTGGTTTTGTAAACCTTTCATTTGATACATCGGAAAGAGGGTGATAGATATTCAACCATGCAAGACAAAGGTCATCATGATTTTATCACAGGGTGATAAAAATACTCAAGCTCCATTCTTGCTGGTATAATTTTTGATATTCTCAAGATGGGCTTTTCTTATATTAAAAAATGCACAATAAGAATGTTTCTTTTTGTAATTTCGGTTTATAATTACATGTTCTGAGAGTCACATTAATGCTAATAAAATGCCATAAACATATTATTGGCCAAAAGCCATGCCAACATTAACAGGACCCTTTTAAAGCTTGTCTTTGGGAACCTTCAAATATCACCCAGGGAGAATGTATTTTTAACATTGGAATGATATCATCTGTATAACTGCTACATGTATCAATTTCAATAATTTTAACTAAAAGCTGAAGGAAGAATGTTCCTCATACATCTTCCCCGTTCACATTTTAATACTGCATTTTATTAATTTTTGTTTTACTTTCAGCTATAAATTAAGATACCATATTAGCAATTTTATTTAGTGAACTGATACATACTATAATTATCGGAGCACATCTCAAACAAAAAAAAATCATGGCTAGCTACTGTATAGTGTTATAGCAATCCCCCCTTAAAACGCTAGTAACTCTGGAGTCTCTGCTGTTTTAAATATTCCCAGAGTTACATATATAAGCAATAAATTTCATCAGGCAATGCATTTCTGGGTTATTACAACATAGCTTCGAAGGTATTTATAGGCAGGAAGCCAAATGACAAACCAACCAAGCAGCATAATAACCTCCATTCCATGCACTGAGCCATCTTTACCACTTGTAGCAAAGAGAATTTTTACATGATAATAAAGAATTCTTCTAGACTCGATTTACTGGTTGTTGTAGGTATTAAGTGCTGCAACTCAAAGCTCCACAGGATTCCAAAAGCTCAGTGTGCACACCAGCATTTCCTGTACAGAGCACTTCCCCCACCATCAAAAAAGGGGAAGGCTTTTGCACAGGTCTCCAGTAGGCACATCTGGGACTGTGCTGTTCTCCAGAACCCTTTGATTTGCAATGGCATGACCCACCCCACTGTAAACTAAAACCAGTTGTGTCCAGTGTTTATAAAGCTATGTCATAAGCACCCAAAAGGTGTTTTAAGAATAAGAGTGCACCTTCAGAAGACAACACAGAACACAAGAAGCTTGAGCAGGCTATACGAATGGCTCTCATTACCAGTTGAAAATACTGTCTTTACTGGTACACTTGGTTATAGCACCTGGGTATCACCAAAAGACAGAGGAAGTATAAATATCAATGCACATTCAGCAATTTACACTGCTTCTGAACTACTGTTTTTTTTCCTTCTTCCATTAGTACTATCATTATGGTGACATGAACATCATTTTCTGGAGTATGGGGTTGCATAAATAGCGACGAGCAAAATTTGCCCCTTTATACTTCTGAAGTTTACTCTTAATTTTAGAGGGCTCCATAATTTCAACAGGAATAGGGTTGTTTTTTTATTACTTTGGATTAGCAATTTCAGGGCATAGGTATAACAAATCTGTGGATACAGAGCTTCTGCTATCAACTTTGTGAGACACACAAAAAAAGAGGTAAAGTGATGTCTTTTATTGAACTAACCTTCGTTGATGAAAAACTTAGCAAGCTTTTGAGTACATCAATGAAAACTGTTTTATCATCTCTCATTCTTTCAGACTAGAAAATTAATCTCTCTTTACCAGTGATCCTTCTGAACACATTGAATTTCAACTCATATGACTTTTAAAAAAACTAAGTATTTCCATACAATGTTAACTCACAAAGAAATGTAATTCAATAAAAGGCCTGAAGTTTATTAGTCTCTAAACTCTGTTCTCTGATAACCTCTACAGTGTATGCTAGTTTCAATAGCCTAATTTAGGCACTCTAAAAGTTACATAAAATAGAAATATGTCCTTCCATAGAAAGAAATCAACTCTTCAGGCTATTTACTCATCATTTGTATCACAAAGATCTTTCTTCTTCTCCTTTGTTCAAACAAATCATTTCAATAGTAATTTGGAGTAACAACTGGAGTGGCACAGTGAACACCTATTTAAAAAACTACCTTTCTTTGTTACCTCTTCTATCACTTAGTGACACGCTCCAAATCAAAGTTAGGTTTCTCCTTCCTCACCTTAAATTCAAAGTCTTGTATCCCTGCTTGCAGCTAGGGGAAATTAAGAAATAAATTTTAGGCAAGCATAGTATACACTTTTAAAGAAATCAAACAAAGCAAAAATAAACAGCATCTCCATTATCTCTCGCCCCTTCCTGCATCTTTAAAACATGACCTCTTTTGACTTACATTGGCTATGGATTCTTGCAAGATCATGTCATGAAAACTCACAGTGAAAATGACAGATGTATAAATAATTCACAGGTAGTGCTGAGGTCTTTCCCCATTTTTTTTGGCCCCCCCCCCCCAAGGTGACTCTTAGCTGTTTACTTTCAATGGAAGGCTCTGATATAAAGGGAAAGCATCGACTCTGTGGCAAAGAGCTTAACCAGTGGTAGGAGGCATCACATATCTGTGGCATTTTTAAAATGAAGTTGGCAACTGCATGACATTGAAAATGCAGATTACACTTACAGTGTCTAGACTTTCATATATGTGCTCAGTTACGATTAAGTGAAGCAAAAGTGTACATATTATCCCTACTGCTATTCTGCTGCTACAGAGCCGCAAATGTGAAAAGCAATACCTTGAAATAAAGATTTCTTTGTTGCCCCTAGCCTACTTAGCAGCACAGTTTAAGTAGACACAAAAAACTGTGCAGTTGAGATGCCTGGTTTTTTCCCCCCTTCCCAAAGACGTAAACATTAGTCCCAGTGTCGTAAACTTTACTGTATAGGATGAGACAGAAGATCTGAGGCAGAAGCACTATCAAACACTTGTAACAGACGCTTGCAGGCAATTAGCAGGTTTCTGCAGTTTTTCAGCTTCACTTGTTGGTGGGTCAGCAGCTGCTCGGTAGCTGAACACTGGACCCGCACCACAATGCGCAGGACTGAGAGCTGGGTTCTGACGTCGGTTGCTTTCAACGATACTTGAAGTGTTGGAAGCTAAGCTCTCACGAGTGCTAAAGAGGGGGGGAAAATACACATATAACATACATGTATATATATATATCCATCTGCCCTGCCAGAAGGTTAAAACCAAAGAAACTTATAGAAATGGGTTCTTAATATTTTAACACCATGTTATTGCAACAATCTCAGCTAACAATATACCTAGGACAGCGGGAGCACTGCGATTTTATCCCCATGCTGAAAGTTGGTACTGGCTGAGAAATTCAGTGTGCTGGAAACCGATACATATCCTTAATTAAAAAATATATATATTAAAAAACCTTCCTCACCTTTGTGACTGTAAAGATAGGCTTGCAAAGTTTAAGCAATGCCTGTAAAAATGTTCAAAGCCACAGGTTTAGTAATTTCAGTCATCATACTAATTACTCTTAATACCTGAAATCTTCAGTGTTAAAGAATTCTGATCTTGAACGAAAGTCAGAATGCTGAAGTTATCCTTTGTCATTCAAGTGACGCAAACGATATATTCACATTGCTGGGGAAACCAAGCACCTTTGCACTCCCGAATGGTGCACTCAATAACAGGGTCATTGTGTATCAGCTGGGGGGGCTGCATGACTGAACTAAATTATGAGAATTACTGTTGCACCGCAGGCTCCAGCATATCTATCCCTTTCCCCATTGCATACAGAATAATTCAGGGCATATTTAAAGGCTTTTTAGGAAAACCTTCCAAAACAGAAAATGCTTGCAATATGGATACCCATTCCAGAAGTGTTTATTGGTAACCATGGCCAGAGAATGAATTTAGGCATGGGCCAAGCATATTTTAGGCAATGAAGTTACCACACCTTTAATTCTTGCGCACCCATGCTTGTGAACATAGTCAGTAATGACAGATGCAGGTGACAATTATAGCACGTGATGTTAGGTGGCTTTTCTGCTTACACTGTATGCTACCTAATGGCTATCTGTCTGTACAAGTCTGCAAGGCAGTCAAGAATATGTTTGCTTACTTCACGGGGCATATTGCCAATAAATACCTGTTACCAAAAATGGGTTCTGATGTAACATACTAAGAGTCGAAATTTAAAGGATGCTTTCGTTATTTGTTATTATTATCCCTGGGGCTTTAAGTTCAAAAATACCTGAATGATACTGTAACTCTTTTGTAGGAATGTCGAGTGTTTATTATTGGATTCTTTGCATGTTCTTGTTTGCTTTGTTATGAAAAATGAATAAAGAGAAATTAAAAAAAAAGAATATGTTTGCTTTCCTTTCCTTTGGTTGTTCTGCAGTTATTCTTAAGTATAAGTAAGATTCACTTCAGTGTGCTTCTTACACAGTTAGGCATAATTCCACTAAGATTACCACCACCGCCAGGTGGGATCACCCAACCCCTTCCTATAGTTTCCTTTTCAAAAACTTCCTGTGCTGCAAACACTGAAACCAATTAAACACCTCAAAAAATAGTAAAATAGACTCCCATCAAAAATGGGACAACTATTATTTCACTTCCATAACCCAAGGCTCCCAATGATAACACCAATCCCAGAAGCTATTTATAATACATTACTCCAAGGTTTGCAACTTCCTCTCGGGTTTTTTTTAACTTTTTCTTTTTTGTTCCAGATAGGTAGGCTGGAAAGGCAGAGTGGGTTCATGAAATCTGTTAAGAACGCAGATGGCTGTTCCGTGAGTTATCTCTGCTGTGCATTCCAGGAGGAGAGGCCATACAAAAACAGCATGAAGCATGAATTTAAATACTGTGGTAACAGAAGCAGAACACAGTTCTCCTAAAATGATCCCATGTGCAGAGCCCAGGAGAGCACTCTCTTGAAGAGGGACCATAGCCTTTAAACAGGGGTGCAGTGGGGTCCCCTAAACATATGTTTCTGGAATACGTATGTTGACCCACTGAGAGGTTAAGGCAACTGAATACTGCATATGCTTACCAATGATCCCTCTAAGCTGTGGGAGTCTTGTGTGCAAAAATTCTACTTTGTGAGCAACTGGCATTAAAGCGGTGAGCGAGCGATTTGGCTACTGCATAAATTAGTTTGATCTGGAGCCGTCCTTCCTGAGCTAAGACAAAAATGTGTGAGCTGGAGGCTAAAAAACTGTGAGCTAGCTCACAGTAACTCAGCTTAGAGGGAACACTGATGCTTACTAGCCTACCACAGCTAGCAAACAGGGTAGGGAAGGATCTACTCAGAAAGAGCCTATCCTGGAGAATATTTTGTGTATACATCAAAGGAAATGCCATGCCTTTTCTTAAGGATGGGCTAGGAATTGTGCCGAATGATAAAAGTATCAGACTCTTGATCACAGTGAAAAAGAGAGCTTGCCAGAAACTTTGACCCTCTGATCTAGTAGCTTTCAACCCATGTGTTGTGGAGCCTTACCTGCTGTATCATGATTCCCTACAGCCCCACCTTTCTTTTAATGCAGTTTATAACGGCTTGCTGCTAGTGCACATGCACAGCAACCAAGGATTCCTGCCTCTTTTTTCATGCCCGCTTGAAGGAGAAGCAGGACAGCAAGGTGAATTCACTCAGCGGTGGAAAGGATTCTTTCTAGCACAAGCAGGGTCTGCGGCCTTGTTCCCCACCAAAATTCTCCCTTGCCTTCTCTCTCTTCCCAGCCTAGTCTGTCTGTCTCTCTCTCCACCACTCAGTCTGACAATGGTTCACACAAGCTTGGAGTGTGGAACTCTCCTCCTCACCAATGAGGTAATCATCTTGCTCCTCCTCCTCCTATCATGTGACCCTAACAGTGCATAACATTCTGTCAAGTGCTTGCAGCTTGGTGGTTATGATGCTGCCGCCTGGATGATAAAGGTGGCAACCAGTGTTCCCTCTAAGCTGAGTTAGTGTGAGCTAGCTCACAATTTTTTAGCCTCCAGCTCACACATTCTTGCCTTAGCTCAGGAAGGATGGCTCCAGTGCAAAGTAATTCATGCAGCAGCCAAATTGCTCGCTCACAACTTTAATGCCAGTAGCTCAAAAAGTAACATTTTTGCTCACAAGACTCCACAGCTTAGCGGGAACATTGGCGGCAACCCAAGTAAGAAACAGCTAAAGAACAATTTTCTAATTGTTCTAATCTATTAAACCTGAATTCCTTAGAATGTTAAAATATTGAGTCTAAGTCTGATTTAACATATGAAAGAGCTAAGCGGAGGCAAAAATGTAAAATTTTGAATCAAACGTAATTATGACAAATTAGGTAAGATGTTACAGTTACTGTTCAAATTCTGATACTTTAAACTCTTGTTAGCGACAACAGAGTACCCAGTTTAGGAGGGGCAGCTGAAAGTCAATCAATCAATCAGAACCTTTATTGGCATATCAGCTGAAAGTCACACAATACCAGGATACCTTTTAAGTTCAACAGAACTCTTCCTCAGAGTGGGTATTGAACAAAAATTAGGGGTAGGGTAAGAAGAAGGAGACACTGCTGAGATTTGTTACCAATTTATTTATATTTGATTTTGAAAGTCACATTCCATATCCTTCACTGGCAGCATCTTTTTCTCTCAGTTCTCCAATTTTGGGTGTAAAACCCAGCTTGAGCAAGAATTATGAGAAATTCAAAAGCTATCTCACTATTTCATTACCTTCATTTGGGTTATCTGCCGCATCCTATACATGTTTTTTTGAAAGTAAGTCCTGCTGACAGCATGATTCTATGCATGTTTCGTTTATGCAGAAACAAACCGCAGTATGTTCATTTCATAGTCTGTTTTAGAAGTTTTACCATCTCTAGTGTACAGACTGGGGGTCATCAAGAACTCCATTTCCCCCCCTGTATTTTGAAGCGTTATGCAGGGGCACCTGAAAGTCTGCTCACTACTCTGTTGATATTTCAGTTCCATCTACAGCTTTGGATTTTTCTAATGGACCAGCACAGTTACCTGCAACAGAAGTTCAAGCATATTGAGGACCTACATTTTAGTACTGAACTCCCTAATTTCAGAATTTCAGATATATTGGCTTTTTGTTTCTGTCTTTCTACCCGCCCGCCCCCCAAGTTTGATATGTTTGCAGTGTTGACCAATGCTCCCTCTAAGCTGCGGGGTCTTGTGAGCAAAAATTCTACTTTGTGAGCTGCTGGTATTAAAGTGGTGAGCGAGCAATTTGGCTGCTGCATAAATTAAGTTTGCTCTGGAGCCATCCTTCCTGAGCTGAGACAAAAACGTGTGAGCTGGCGGCTAAAATACTGTGAGCTAGCTCACACTAACTCAGCTTAGAGGGAACAGTGGTGTTGACCATAACCAATGAAAGCAGGTGATTGCTTTCACTGTGAAAACTGTAAGATATTTTTCTTTATAATGTAATATACAAAAGCTGAAATATTTCTGCCTAATACATTATTTTATTTTTAAGTATATATATCTCTCCTCCTTGTTGATGACTGATGGGCTGTTTGTTTGCTGTGTTCACTTGCTTCTTCACAAAATATGTCCAGCTACAGACGATTTCTGCCTGTATAGCTTCTTGCCCACCCCAATGGAAGCAAACTAAATATGAAAAAACCACCCTCTATTTACTTTAGCCTAAGATTTATCTCTTAGGTGAGTTCACAGCACAGATAAGAGCTTTTGGACATACAGGAGCTCTTTCTTCCTGAAAAAATGTACCATACTGATCATTACAAATATGCAGATAGTGGTAGATTTCCCACTAATTTGCGAGCACAATGTTGGCTAGTTAACCAAGAGGTTTACCAACAGACTGCTTTTACAGACTTACGGAATTCCACACAAACATAAGCTTGATATAAACAGTCTAGCCAGAGAATCTGTCTTCACATATCTGTATCAAATATGTGTCTTTAAAACTTGGCAACATGATAGAGATCATGACCATCTAAAGTATGCTTGTCCATATAGGCTCAAAGGCTGGCTATTTAGCTTGAATATTCTGTAAATAACTGGAATTATCTCCGTGCAACAAACTCATAAATACTTGGTTGCTACCAACTTTCGGACAGGTAATCAGCCAACCAAACACATCAAGATTGCCCCAAGCTGCAGAAAAAGAAATGCCATCAATTTTGAAAAAGTAAAAAATATAGCCCCACAATACTTAATTAATAGGAAATGCTAAAGTTAGGTTAAAGTACTACAGATGTTTATAAATGCATTGTGTAGTCCTACCGTGGAGAATTGAACCCACTGTCAACAGTGATGCTGCTGCTGTCCATGCTGTCCAGTCTAGCTGAATGTGTGGCCCTCTGATTGTTGCTGTTTTCAGTTTCCTTTGGAGTCAGGAGTGTGAGATTTTTCTCAAACTTCCTTTGCAGGTCTCTTTCCTTTTCCCGCTCAAGAAGCCACTGCATAGTACCCACATCATCCCTATTCTTCTCTTCTTCAGCATTTTTATTTGCCCCTTCATCGGAATCATCATCATCGGACACATTGTAATAATCAAATGATGCTTCCTGGTTCCCAGCTGGCTCTTGTTGTCTCTGTGAAACAGGAATAACTTGTGTAACGGAGGTCACCATTGTTTGCTCAAGTTTGTCGCATCTGCTTGGCAATGTGTCCGACGGCACCTTTTGATGAGGTTTTAGTAGTGGCACACTGGGCTTATGGAAACTGTTCACAGACAGAGTACTGTGGAGAGGCTTAAAGAGTGTGTCTTTGCTAAATATTTCTTTCCTCTTATCAAGGCTACTAGATTCTGTGTTGTGATGCTGAACCAGTCGGCCATTTGCGATGACTTCGGGGGGTTGGCTGGTAGCAATTAGCCCGCCACTATTGTTTGGCCCCTTAGGTGACTCCTCTTTGTGTACTCCTGGGTCTCTGGCTATGTGTTGTGACTGTCTCTCTGAGGGAGACACTTTTTTAATACTATCTGTCAAAGTCACTGTGTCATGGTCATCTTTATTTTTCCCTAAAGGTGAAGGAGCAGTAAGTACAGTCTCACTAGAAGTGTTACACTGAAAGTAATCATCAGTAGCTGATTTTGTTGTACAAGAATTGAGCTCACTATAGGTTGGTAAATTCTCTGTTGACTTGTTTTGTTCCAACAAGCTACAGGGAGTGTCTGCATTGCCACCTGTCTTTTCAGGTTTAACTACCTCTTTGTAGTTTACGGATGACATCAGAGCCCTTTGATGACTGAGCGACTGCGAAGGCCTTAAGGTGCTATCATCAATGTACGTTTGGCTAGTTGTTTGGTCATCTTGGCTGCAAGCTTCAGCTATCTCTTCAGGAGTACCTAAAGAAACAGCACCCAGGGGTCCTTTTGAGTTATCCATTGATCGAGACCGCTCCTTGGCTTTATTAGACCTCTCATTTCTCGATCGTCGGTCCTGCGTATGGCTGTGGCTTCGATGGACCTTAGAATGGGAGCTTCCCCTCGATGGTTCTGGAAAAGGCATCTCAGTTCTTCTTTTGGCTAGTTCACCAGAAACATCCCATTCAGGTGTCATTGGAAAATGAGATTCAAGAACATTTGGGCTGCTATGCATGATAAAGTTGTCCCTTTTGTGTTCTATTATGAAGCAGCCTTCTCGCGGGGACCTAGTGAGGGGGTCATAGAAATCATAGTCTCTTTCACCTGGTACGTCCAAATGGGATCCTTCTGAAGGATCTCCTTTAGAGACCCGAGTTTTGCTGTGTGACCGAGATTTTCCGTGAGACTTCCTATGACTTCTACTTTTTTTACTTCTTGCACTATGGTGAGCGGAAGATCCAGCCTTGCTTCGTTGAGCCTTTTCTTCTTCAAGTTTTTTCATTAGTGCAGTGTGCCTCATAACATTTTCTACAGTCAAATCTGGGTTAATACGCCTAATAATCTCCATCTCTACCTCCCTAGGTATAGTGGTAGGAGTGTCTTCATCCCTCAAAGGCCATTCCTCAGGAGGAAACTGGGCAGAAAAATTGGCCAGTTGCTTTGTCTTGTCCTTTTTGAAACTCAGCCGAAACAATTTTAGCCCAAATTTTTTAGACTGCTTTTCTCCATCTTTAGGCTTTGTAAGTGTCTCGGTTTTATATGAAAAATTTACAGTACTTTTACTTTTTTCAGTGGGTGGCACCTGGCACAGAGAAGGGGGGCAATAGGAGTCCTTGCAGTCTTTTGCTGATTTTCTCTGTAAGGTAGAGGCATGCATACTGTGCATGTCTTCTCTGCAACAATGACAAGAGTCGCAGTGGTTTTTGGGTAACGTTCTGTCTCTGACGCAGCCTGAGGTGGAAGGAGTTATAGTTCCTTGCTGTGGAGAGGTACACTGAGACCTGTCAGGTATCCTCTCATCAAGATGGTACCATTTACTGTTAGTTCTTATAAGAGATGGAGTTATAAAATATGTCTGTGGAGTCACAATGAAGTAGCCATCAGGCGTTGGGTATATTTTCCTCTCTCGGACAAGCATGTTTAAGGTATGGCGAAGGATTTCTGGACTTGGAGTTGGAACACCTAAAAAAATAAAAATGTATCTTATAAATGAGTTTTGTCACGGGAAAAAAAAAATCAGAACTCTCATTTTAAGCTCTTGCCTGCAATATTAGGCTTTGACAAGATTTCAGAATTAGTGTGCTGGGCAAAGATCGGATGTCAAACAAGATGTAATGTCGGGAGATCTGTGAAATGATCTCTCATAGGTATTTTAAGAGGGTAAACAGCTGTCACTGGGGATAGGAAGATGGACTACGATCCTTTCCCAATGCATCATTTTCTCAACCCCACCCAGCTCCCTGGACCCGCTTTTCTCCTTTGAGGAAGGAATTGTATAGTTACCATATAAGTGTCTGCATTTCCTCACACACAAACATACACAAGGAAAGTAGCAGAATTGGGGACCTGACTGGGATTGGGAAAATGTTTTAAGCTCTCCCCACCATGATGCAGTTCTCCTCTAAATCTTACATCTCCTATTGCTGCTAACCCTTGGAAAAAACATACAGGATATTTGCTCATGGATCTCCCAACAACATGTCTAGTTTTGTCTGTCTGTTTTTCACTTACTTCTTGCACTTCAGGTTTATTAAATAGAAAAGAGAAAGCATTAGTGAAGTGTGAAAACTCATTTCAAAAAAATGTTTTTGGTGAACTTTAAAGGTCAAAATCACAGCTTCCAAACACCCAGAAAACATTGCAGGGTACCCATTCCCTCTTCAATTCTGGTAAAGTATTTCTATCCTAATTATCTGACACCCCCCCCCCCGAACATAAAGTCATAGTAGAAAATGGCACAGTTCTCCTCTTCTACGAAAAAAAAAATCCTGCAAAAATTAGGTTAACATTTCCTTTAAAACCACATTATCTCTAAAACAGTATCTTTTACAGAAAGTTCAGCGTAACATTCATCACATACCAAGGGAAAGAGTTATTTCATTGTCAGGCCAAAGTTAGGCCTGGTCTATACAAGGAGCAGAATTAGGTGGTAAGAAGGTGGCAGAGAACACCACAGCCCAGTTACTATCAGGCACTAGGGAAAATATACATGTCACACATAGCCTGCAGTTACCCTACAGGTTACCAAGTTGTATTCAAGAGAAGACTGCCAACTCTGGACTGGGAAATTCCTGGACAGTTGGAGAAAAAACCCGGGGAGGGTGGGGTATAAAGCCTCACAGTCCACCCTCCAAAGCAGCCATTTTCCCCAGGAGAGCTGATCTCTGTCCCTTGGAGATCAGTTGTAATTCCAGGAGATCTCCAGGCCTCACCTGGAGGTTAGCAATCCTAATTCAAGGTTCCGCTCATCAAATACAAAGCCCTTAGACCCACATACCTGCGGAACTGTCTCTCTTGCTCTGCTCTGCTGTGACAGTTTCACTCATTTGAACAAAGTCTTCTGAAGGTGCTACCTGTGCATGGGCAAGACCAGCAACTTCCTGTTCTGCATTGTCTGTGGTGGTTCCCACCATATGCAACAGCCAGCCTGAGAAGGTCAGGAAGGCCCCCACACTCCTAACAATTCACAGAATGTACAAAACAGAAATGTTCAAGAGGGCATTTCTATAAAGGGATTAGAACTGCAGTACAACGGAACAGCTCAGAAAGTTGCTGTTACTAGGGGAATAAACTGTAGTCTGTTGCAATGTTTATTATGTTATTACCTTGCTTAACTGCATTGTCTTCGACCTTTGCAATCCACTTTCTGTATTAAAGTATGTCAAAACTTACACACTTTTTTTGCACTGTTTTCTATTGGATGTCTTATGCAGTCTGACTGAATTGTCTTTTTATGTTTTATAATCTGCCCTGAGTCTCAGTGAGACAGGCAGTCTATAAATGAAGCAAATAAATAAAACTACCACCAGAGAAACTATGCGGCTAAGATATGAGATGCTTCAACTGATTTCTTCCACACTATTAATGCACAGAAGAACTTTTCAGAGCAACTCTATACAATATAGTACATCCCACAACATGAAACCGTCTAGCAGAAAATATGGATGAAGAGCTCTTCATCAACTATCCTATTTCAAGTTGTACTGCCACCAAATACCAGAAGCAGGGCCCTTTCAGATCACTTCTTTTGGTAGACCAAAAAATGCACAAGAGAAAGTAACACTGTGAGATAGCTTATGAAAACTGCATTAGGATGTGCTTGCTTGTTCAAAACCATCTTAGTGTTATCATACAATTGTGAAAATTCAGCTATTAGAAAATAGCTTTAATTATAACATAAAGCAGTTAAGATACACCTATTCACTATTGTCTGCACTGAAAGCTCCAATAGTTAATAAAGTTATAAATTGGCCCATTTATTTTATAAATGCTGAAACACAGAAGCAGAAATTACATATAATTACACAGAGTTGAATCCAGCTAGCTGTTTCACTTGGTCTGGTTGAATTCCCTTTCTTATATCCTACACAACTTTTGTCTTTGTAGGCCTTAAGATGTCCAGTATAGCCTTTCTGATGGATCCCGCCTCTTCCCTTTTTCAGCATCAGAAAAGCTGGTTGGCTCCATCCCAATTAAAACAAACAGGAATGACAGCTGAGGGTATAACAAGAGTTTTAGACATTATAGTTAATCAAGAAGCATTAATACAGAGATTAGAAAAACTGGGAACAGCTTCTGTCATGAATGAAGCAATGGTTCCTAAAACTAAACTAAATCTGTGGTATCAAATATAAGACAGAGGAACTTGATAATAAATACTGAAGAGCTACTATGAAAATCAGAGGATAGAAAGGACACCAAGGTGACAATCTGCCAGCATATCTGGAATATTTATTTTCAGATTGAGAGGATTCAGATCATAAAAAACAAATTGGGGAAATGCAGGCTGGATCCAATCCACAGAAAATAAGTTCAGAGAATAAAATAAGACAGACGACAAAAGTATCTGTCCTTAATGTCTAACTGGAAAGGAAAACACACAACTTTCAAACAATTCTCTCTCCAAACTAGCAAAGGATGAACTGCCCTCAGCACACTCCGTAATTAGCCTGTATTTTGAAGGTTTCTCCAAAAAAAGGCTGAAGGTCTTTCAAAGAGAATTCTTCAAGAAAAGTGAACCTCATGGCAAAGCAGACATTACAGCACAGCTATCCCTACGTTAAGTTCAGCACCTAGAACAAAAAACGCAGTGACAATTTCAGAGCCTTATTTTTACTATACAGTTTCCTTGAAACAGAATATGGGTTTTAGGGTACATGAAAGCTATGCAATACAAACACCTAATTGCTAGGAGAATTTTAATTTTCTTTATTCTGAAATTAATTTATTTTACTGGGTTTAAACATTTAGTTATGGCAGTAACTTTTCAGCAATTTCAATCTCATCAACTGTGATTAGACAAATAGCACAAAACAAAAGCGGAGGGTTTTTTAATTTCTGAAAACACATCTTGAAAGCTAGCAAAATGATTTCTCAAGCATAGCCCATAACCCATCAAATTCGAGTATACCTATTTTACACTTAGAGAAGGAGAGAGAATTAAGAATTAAACACATTTTAAAGATCATATAAAATTCACAGTACCATTAGAACTAGAAATATGATGGGTTATTTTCCCTTATCTTCCTTTAAGTAAATGTGGATGCTTCATCTTCAAAACCCACTCTCGTTTCTCCATTTCACCAGTAAATTCTTCCAAGAATAACAACAAAAAGAACTTAAGAGAAGCTAGAATTTAAAATATTGCTTGACAGCAGTGGTGTTATTTAAGATTATGTAGTGCTTTAATAATTCAAAAGCAAAATCTGTCTGGACACTGAATCACCAGACATGTACATTTTCTGCATCTCAAGAGAGCATACTGTGCCCTCCGCTGAGCTTCCAGACAGAAGATTATGTCTTGTTTGCCACTCACAAAAGAAGACTGACCTAAGGTGAACTCAGTTAAATGTAAGGCACGTTTCAAGCTGTTACATGTAAATTGGATGCAATTTAGAAAGAAAATGCATACGAATCCTCCTTTTGGCCACAATGAAACAGGGCAACTGTTAGAAGAGAACAGCATTTTTATTTTCCAAAGACAATGGCACCAATTGCTGAATTTCAGTTTTCAGTATACATATTCAGCTATCTTGACTAAAAATAGCCAACTGTTCTGATGATTTCTCCTGTTTTTCATGCCTAAATATACAAAATAATTCCTGTTCTACACAGTTCTTTTTGAATAATCTATACCTCCTCACCACCAGGGCTTTTTTTTGTAGAAAAAGCCCAGCAGGAACTCATTAGCATATTAGGCCACATCCATGACAGCACAGCTCATTAGCATATTAAGCCACACCCCATGTTACCAGAAGTGTAGTCATCCAGCCACACCCACCTTATTCTGTTTACCTTGTTTGTTGTCAAAACCCAGGGCTTTTTTTTTGGAGCAGGAACTCCTTTGCATGTTAGGCCACACCAGCCCCGTAGCTAGAGATTATTGGGGGAGGGGGCCTGGAGGGGGTCTCAGCTAATTAAATAAAAGTTAATCACATTAATTCAATTTGGGACTGGCCCGGGAGAGAGGGGGCCCAGAAGAAATGCTAGGGGGCCAGGCCCCACAGGCCCCGTGTTAGGTACGGGCCTGGGCCACACACCCCTAATGTAGCTAATCCTAATGAGTTCCTGCTGTTGGGTGTGGCCTGTTATGCTAATGAGTTCCTGCTGGGTGTGGCCAACTTGGGAGCCAGCCGGAACTCTGTTCCTGTGCGTTCCTGCCCAAAAATAGCCCTGCTCACCACACATCTCTGTTGGGACTCTGGTCTACTATGTAATGCAACTCCTAAAATTCTTTTGGTCTGTCCTGGTTTAGCCTCAGAGAATATTGTTTAACCTCTCTTTAAAGAATAATTTGTATCAAGGAACTCCTTGGTATTTCTAATAAGGGGTCATCTTAGAATGAATGGCTTTAATGTGTATTCAGTATGACCTGCCAGGTAAGAGAATGCGATGGTACTCTTTTTTCTCCACTTGTTTCTCTCAATATGCCTGAATTTACTTTCTGTTTTCCTGAAAGAACCTATTAATTTGTTTCTGGGTTGTTCAAAGCAGTTTTCACCCACAACTTCTCAAACCTTGGATTTGGGTGGGTTTATCACTTCTACCCTAGGATGGTTTGATTCCCAAGAAAATACTGGCACAAACATATGACTTGAACAGTTTCAGATACTTGAGCAAGTCACCTGGGTGGAATCAAGCCATCCTACCTGTATTCATGCCTATTAAAACTTGCTGCAAAGTGATGTTCAGGTGAGACCAAGGTGTTGGGTTGTCCAGAGCAGATTTTATACACATGAACAAAATGAAAACCAACAAACTTCTTTTAAAAAGCATATGACAAAGCCTAAAAGATCATATATTTGATAGTCATATAACAGAAACTATGTTAAAGCTAGGTTCATGTTAAGGGCAAATGTCTAGCATAGATGTAAAATTTAAATGTTTAGCTATTACCCGGTATTCCAAATTGTTAAAATTCTCTACAGGAGATCTAAAGCTGGTCAAATTAACATTATATATTAAATTGCCATAGTAAACATAGCTATTCCAAATACTAAAGCATAACAATAAAGAAGGTATATTTTATACAAATTCATATTCCTCTATTATGTTAATAGATATACAGATTTATGAAACAAATTCCAAATACTGCTAAATCTTCTAAAATGATTTTCTCCTGAACTGTCACTATGATTTAATGAAGGGAAAAAAATATCACTGGTCCCTGAGATACTAGTTTAAAAAGCAGAGAGCTCACTAGCTGATAAATAATTAGCATTCATTTCTGATACAGCCATAGTCTAGATTTGTACCTGTTCAATTACTCCACAAGCTAGACAAGTAGGTACAAAATCTCACACTGAGGAGATAAGTTTATACTTCTAAAGATACAATTTTCAAGTTATTCAGTCCTGAGGCAGTCCATGGAAATCAAGTAGCATAATCAGACTGAGGACTAGCAGCTTTGGATAAGTAACCACAGTTGATAGCAGTTTAAACTGTGCCGGTTGTATCAATTCAAAAAACAAAACAAAAAGCACACATACCAGAATGATTATTATTAGCAACATCAAGGACGATGCAGCGGAACTAGTGGTACTGGGCTAACACACGTTGTGTTCATAACAGACAAAGTAATGGCCACTCCTGCAATTTAACTTCTGCTACTGCAAAGTGCTAACTGTGGTAAACATATTACAGCTATGAAAATGTTTTATGTGACTGACTGGGTTGCCAGGTCTTTTTTGCCTGCCAGCAAATGTCACTCCCCGTTCCCCCGAAACAGTGGTGTCTCACGCAACATACCTGTGACACCAAGAAGTGACGTCAGGAGTAACACTCTGGTATTTTGGGCAAAACTCTATGGTAAAATCGGCATCAAACCATAGAGTTTTGCTCAAAAGAGCAGAGCATCCCCCATGACACTGCGTGTGACACTGTTGTTTGGGAGGCATTCGTGCTTACCTTTAAAGCCCTATACGGCCAGGGGCCTGCATATCTTCAAGACCACCTCTCCCCATATGAATGAGCCCTGTAGAACATTACGTTCTGCCAATCAACAACTTCTGGTTGTCCCTTGCCCAAGGGATGTCTGACTTGCATAAACTAGGGCCAGGGGTTTTTGGCCCTGGCCCCTGCCTGGTGGAATGAGCTATCATATGAGATCAGAGCCCTGCGAGACCTACTACAGTTCTGCAGGGCCTGAAAAATGGAGCTCTTCCACCAGGCCTTTAGTTGAGGCAGTGGGCATCCATTTGTGATTACCCCCCCCCCAGTGACCACAGATCCTGGAAGCCAGACTGGGACCACATTATCTGCTGTTGAGGCACATTGCTGTTTTAATGCTGATGTTTTAATGAAATAAGCATGATTTATATATTTTAAATTGATTATTGTAATATGTTTTTAATATTGTAAATCTGCATTAACTGCAGATACACATATGTTGTTACTCGCTCTGAGCCTACAATGTGGGGAGGGCAGGCTATAAGTCTAATGAAATAAATAAATAAATAAATAAAATTCCCTCAGGAGCCTGCAAGAACAGGGGGTCCCCTACACCCACTGGGCAAATGGCCACCCTAGTGACTGCCACATCTGAAACACAGATGAAATGCAAGAATGCAGTCCCTCCTATGCCACTTCTAAGGCCTTGGTCACAGATGCTTAAGAATTAGCTGGTAGAATGGACAGTACTCCTTCAGGACGCAGGTGGGAGATCTCATTTTTGAATGCTCCTCCATGTTAAGATGCCATGCAAACAGAAATCCACAAAGCAAGCAACCTTTCCCCCCCTGATATTCTAATTTTCTGTCTGCTTGAGGATTTTTTGTAATTCGAAAGAACACTTAATGCTGGAACCCATCCTTCGCAGTTTGAAGCGATGCTGTCTATTCTGCCACCTCAGGTTGGTGCCATCTCATGAGATCTGTTTCTTCTTCCTCTTATTATTATTGTTAATTTATTTATTTGAAATATTTTATGCTGCCTTTCCACCCAATCAGGGTCCACAAGGTAATGAACATAAGAAACATCAAACATTTAAACAATGAAAAAACAGTTAAAATTATAAAATTCAATTAAAACACATAAACAAAGAACACTGGAAGGATGGCCAATTATTGTTACTGGGGGTATGCTAGATGCAGCAAAAAATTCTTCACCCACTGGCAAAAGACACCAATAGAGGGAGACAGATGAAATCTCCCCGGGGAGAGTGTTCCAAAGTTTTGGCACCCTTTCTCGAGTTGCCACCTTTCTAGCTTTAGACAGCGGGGGCAACCAAAGCAGGGCTTCCAAGGATGACTGGAGTAAGTGGGTCACACTCCTTCTGTTTATCTCTTGGTGCATTTCATCCACCCGAGCGACGAAGGCCATTTCAATCTCATAACCAGGCCTGAATCCAGATTAGAATGGATATAAACAATCCACTTCATTCCAGAACCTGTGAAGCTGGCCAGCCACCACTTATTCAATCACTTTGCTCAAGAATGGTAAATTTGAGACTGAATGGCATTACAGAACTCTCCTGGGTTCAGAGTAGATTTCTTTAGGAGTGGACACACTACTGCCCACTTCAGCACAGGAGCAACCTCCCTGTCTCTCAGGGATGCATTTACTGTCTCCTGGAGCCAGTCTGCACCCCTCCCTAGCATATTTAAGCAGCCATGGGGGGCAAAGGTCATACAGACAGGTGGTAGGTTTCAAGCCTCAAAGAATCATGTCCACATCCTCAGACTGCACAAGCTAAAAGGTATCCCACACAACTGGATAAATTAGCATCCTTGGACCATCCGATCCTGTTGCCGCTAATGTAGAGTCCAAGTCTGAACAGATGTGTGAGATTTTATGTACAAAGTGCTTAGCAAAATCATCACAGCAACCGTACAACCGTATCATCAGGAAAATCTCCCCATGCCACCTGAAAACCTATTGGGTCTATCAGGCTACAGGGTGGATCATGTTTCTAGCCACCACGTACAACAGTGATTGGTCCATTTGACAATAAGGGGCAGGCATCCTTTGCTAACCTTTTATGATTGAGATTTTTAATAAAAAGGAAGGGTGCCCAGCTCTCTCTCATGTTTATTCTATAGAATGCTCACATCAAGCACACATGGGTTCTATGTCCCACAATGATAGCCCTTTAGCTATGGCTGCTTTCATTAAGAGTACCATAATTAATAAACTCCATCAAAAGGAAGGATTAGTTGTTGTAGATTTTCCGGGATGTGTGGCTGTGGTCTTCGCATTGTAGAACCTGATGTTTCGCCAGTAACTGTGACTGGCATCCTCAGAGGTATAAACACAGAAAGATGGGATACTCTCTGTGTCAAGGTGAGAAGAAAATGGTAGGCAGTAAATTTATATCTACTCCAGAAGGTGGGTAGGGAAGGATTGTTTTTCATGCTGATGACATTTTAATTTACCTGACAGGTACTGAAGTTTCATTACTTGCAAATATGTAGAGAATCGGAATAATTTGGACAAGAAGTCGAATACATCATTAGGCTACATAAGAGTTATATACATTATTACTGACAAGCTGGCAGATTGTAAAAGATACATTCCCACGTCAGCAATAAAAAAAAAGGTAACGAGGGAACCACTTATTGGAATAAACTATTCATCAGATCATTAAATACAAAATTTAGCCCTATATGAAATGGCTCTGCTTGAGTGACTTCAGGCCAGTCACACACTCTAATCTACCTCACAGGATTGTTGTGAGGAGATGAGGAGGAGAACGATATATGTAGCCTTGGGTGAGAAGAAATGCAGGATATAAATGAATAAGTATTCATTAATAATGAATGAATGAATAAACAAATATTCCATTATTTTATATGATATCTGTTCAGAGTACTATCAAGTAAAATGGTGAATTTCATCAAAACTGCAAGTTACGAGCACGTTCAATGAGCGTTCAAGTTAGCTTTTAAGACCTACATCAGCAAGCCCCCCCCAACCTAATTATGGAAAATTAACTACTAAATACAGTTTTTTATAATTACCAAAAGCCAAGCTGAATTGAGGAATGGTCAGTCGAAACATATTCCATTGCAGAACCCAAATGCCATCAGCAAGGAGAAGAGGTACCTGAATGTGGAGAAGCAAGGAGAAGAGGTACCTGGACCAAGCCCTTCCCGCGAACTCCTCCCCCAAAGCACTTTGTTGTAAATGGCTTTGGAAGCCAATCTTTGGCTGAAACAAGGGGTAAAATAATATTTCACAATAAAAACATAATTGTATAATGGAAGTACATGTTTTGCAATGATGAACTTGGCATGAACTAACATTTTTGCAAATAGATTAGCTACATGGTAGTAAGGGCAACCCGCTGCAGAAATATTCAAAAAGAGGAAAACAGTGGAAGTTTACCACTCATTTTTTTAATTCTCAGACTCGATCCAACGTTGAGTGACTAAGAGAACTGTACCTTAATTTGTCTTTAGGCCTGCTGCAAACAGAATACGCCAGCTTGTTCTGTTCTCTTACGGAGGTGTACTTTTGCAAGAAGGGGCAACATCTCCTACTAGTCAATTTCTACAAGTATAAATCCAAACTCTACATCGAAATACTCTAATTTCAAGTGCACAGTGGAAGTTACTACTAAACTACATGGATTTCTTTCTTCAATGTTTCATTCTTCTGAAAAAAGTTATAAAGAGCCAACTCAGCTCACACAAAATGCAGAACAAGCTTTTGAGCTTATCAGGATAGATGTTCAGTTATCAACTCTATGGCCTATTATGAACAGGTGTTTCCCCTCGCTTTCACCGTGCATGTCTGTTGGGTTTTCTTTGTCATTCTGCATTGATTTTCATCACTTCAGCGCTCGGTTCGCTTTCTGGTCACTGTTTCCCTGGGTTTTCTGAGAGTGCTTTTGTGCTGATTTCCCCCTTTTTTCATTTCAGAGCCAAAGGTAATTCAAAAGTTTACAGATTCCCTCAGATTCCCCCCTGCCCTTTTGCCACCCCTCAAGGGTCACTCCCTACCCACATTCAGGTCATTCCACCCACTCTGCACCTTCCACCATCCTCCTCCCTTCACTGGTGTACAAGCTCCATTTTCGCCTCGTTTTAAAATTTTAATATTTTTTGACAAGCCGCATGAGTCTAGCAATATCAGACTCAGATTGCAGAATTAAAAAAATTTAAATGATGGGGGGAGTTTAAAAGGAGCTGCACGAGGTTTAGTTCCTTGCTGTTATTGACTTGAAAGGGGGTTCGGAGAGGAGGCAAATAGCAGTGGGGGCGGGGAGGATTTCAGTGCTGCATACAAACAAAATAAAGGGAGGGATTGTCAGGGCAGAATGAAATTGACATGAGATATAAAGAGAGAGAGAGACACTGGGATGGGAAGCCTAAAGCTTTGAAAACATTTTTCCCTTTCATGCTTTAGTGAACAAAGTTGTGTGTGTGGGGGGGCATTTTGGCAGTCTCTGGAAGCCTAACATTAAAATGGCAGCTGAGCTGCATGGACCTTCCATGAACCGCCAAATTTAAGAATCTCTTGGGGTCGATCCATTTGGAGGAAGAGTACAACCCGCACAGGACAGGCTTAAAAAAAACTGCCAAGATCATGACCAGTGTGCAGGATCAAATTAGAGAATCGCAGAGAAAACAATGCAAATTTGCAAGGAAGGGTAGGAAATTATTCTTACTATGCAGTCGCACTAGGGCATCGGCAAAAATCCCCCCCCCCTTTTTCAATTTAGTGGCACGACTAAAAAAGCTCTCCAGAGGACTCCTCCCTCATACAAATTGCAGCCCTGTGCAAAGTGTGGTAGAGTTCCAGCCAACTTTGCACAGGTGTGTGCATACACACACATACACGTTGCCAATGATCACAGGTGGCAATGCCAGTGTCAGTAGGTTCTACCATGCATTCTGTACACTCAACATATTTCCTCATATTATGAGATCCTGTGACTCTTTTACAGTGGCCAATAACTCAGCACAGAACCCTCTAGTACTTGGCAATATGGAAAAGGGGCTTCACAGCTGTTTGGCAGTTTCAGAAAAAGTCTGGTCAGTCTCAATAGTGGTTTTCCCCCCTTTGCCTGTGTTCCTTTCTGTTCCTTATTCAACAAACTAACGTTAAAATGCATGCACAAAACCTGAACCATGAGAATTTAAGTGGAAGGTGCTTGCTGGACACTACTCCGCAGCTGTGATAGGGCAACTGTGTAGTTTTTAAAAATACTTTGGACATCACCCCCCACACGGCACAAGTGATGTTCCACCATGATTTTAAAAAGTACATTTTTAGTATAGTAGCTGAAGAATAAATACACTGAAGGAAAAAGAATGGTGCGTAAGGTGGGCATAGAATCAGAAGTTGGAATGCTCTGAAAAGATGTGTGTGCATAATGGGCCTTTGTCAGACTAGATGCTATAAATATTTTTTTTTAAATTAAGGATGGAAGCAAGCAGATTTTCCAGGTCAAGATCTTAAGACCCTGCTTTGTCAGCCATTGGTGTTACATGCTACCAGGCTTGCAGTTTAATTGCTGTAGGTGTTAGACAACAGCACTTGCATTTTGGGAAGATGCGAACAGTGGAGAGTCACCTTTTTTGGATTTAAAAAACCCAGAGTCCAGCAAGGTTCAAGTGTCACTCAAAAACTCATGTGAGGAGCAAAGTTCTCTTTGCAGGCTGAGAGCAGATGAAGCAGTTTGGTAGTGTATATTTTAACAAAGGACACACTAGAAAACGTTCCTGTTATAATCTGTTCAATTTGCAGGAAAATCTGACATCAGTGCTAGATTTTCTCCAACATGGATCATTAATTTCACAGTCTTTGCAGAACACTGGCAAACCCTAATAAATAAAGCTACTGGTAAGAAAGTGTGACAACAAGAATCCACATTGTCTATCTAAGCACATATGTGCAGAAGATACCCCAAGCATACCTTAGTCTTTGTCAGTTGGAACACAGTGGGGGAAAGGAGATGAAAATGAAAACTAGTAACATTGCAGTGAAAATAAATGGTCAGGGGACTATGAATTTAGAAACAATTTTTTTTCTATATAGCATTATCAAGAAACAAAAGAAAGAGCCCTGACCTAGATAGCCCAGGCAAGCCTGATCTTGTCAGATCTCAGAAGCTAAGCAGGACCTCAAGGGAATACTAGGGCTGGGACACAGAGGCAGGCAATAGTAAGCCACAGGGGTCATTTCCTGCAGGAGCGCACAGAAGCGGAGCTCTGGCAGTAAAGAGCCCAGGGGGCGGGCATATGCGACAAGACCCACCCAGCAGCCCTCAGTCAGAGCAAGAAGCAGCCAGGTAAATTGCAGAGCCCCCCTTCCAGTCCAAAACAATCCAGTGGCACCTTTAAGACCAAGTTTTATTCAGGTACAAGCTCTCCCTCCTCTGCGAGGACAGATCTGCACGTTCACCCCTCCCCCCAATAGCTAGCAATCCGAAACAGTCCAGTGGAGCCTGAGCGGTGGGTGTTGCCTTTTGACACACTTCCAGTGATGTCAGGGGTGTGTGGCATATGCAAATGAGTTATGCTAATGAGTTATGCTAATGAGCTCCTGCACCTCTTTTTCCACGAAATGACCCTTGGTAAGCCACCTCTCTGAAACGTCCAAGTCCCACTAGGGATTGCCAAAAGTCAACCATCTGACTTCCAGGCATGCACACATACAGACACACACAAATACTCAAAAAAGAAGAAGAAACAGACGAGACAATACCAAATCAGAGGCAACAGTGGAATGAATAAATACATCCATGGTCCTCTTTAAAAATGCTTCCAACTCTCTCAGAAAAAGAACTAGTATTTTCTTCTGTCCTAACACATTCCAGTATCATGGATTACCAACAGGTCTATATATTGAGTTAACATTTAAAATAACACCAAACTGTTCAGTGGTGTACATTCAGTGTGCACAGTAAGTGCAATGGCAGCTGTGAACAAAACTAGCCATATGAACTCACATCATGTCATTTAAACAATCAATAGCATATGTTTGAAAATACTACTCTTCTAAAATTTCCCTCTCTGATCAAATTTCTTTTTTCTAATCCTTAATCACATCCTAAAAGACCAATAGCTTCTGATTCAGAACTTTCAATTACATCTTGTTCAAAGAACTGAAGATTTCAAAGGACTGGAACAAGCTTCCCTACATCCTCCCAGATTAGTTTGGCCATTAATTGGTTATATATGTCCAAATACAGACCAGTTTCTTTCACGTGCTTCCGGAGATGAAAGAATCTGAAGCAGGTGAGAGGCCTTGACAGTTATGTCTACAGTGTATAGGAATGGTAATTTACTAATGGTTTACATTGTTATTGCTCACAATTCTAAAAGAACATGTATCTCATCAGAATTTTAGTTTCTTAATTTTTCTCAAAGTTTGTATCCCTTTCACTGGGAAAATTGGGGGGGGGGCATTTTCCTATCCTTTCTACAAGCTCTTCCAATCCTATGCAGTCACATACAATAAGCCCCATTAAAAACCTTGGTGTAATTTACTTCTGAGTAAATATGCACAGGCTCAAACTGCATATCTGCTTTTCAGCCTCAACATTTTTTCAGTTCTTATTTGGGGGGGGGGAGGTTTCCGACATTTTAAAATTCACAGTCCCATTCATTGTAACGACTTAAGAGGAAAACCCTTAACACAAGGAAGGAAGGAAAGTCCAGATGGAATGGGTATTTTGGAGTTCCAGAATGATGCAAAACTGCCTCCTGGTAGGCGGCAAGAGATACGTATTTTCAGAATGCAAAACATTTTAAATGTCCAAGTTTTATAATAAGCCTTTGAAGCAGTTAAAGAATAGTGGAAGAAAAATCACATTCTGAATCGTTCCCCCTCCCCCCCAACACACACAGAGGAATGACATACCACCCCCATCCCAAATTCACTCTCCTATCCTGTTGCATTGCTCCTGCCCCCGTATAATGTTGAGCTAGCTTCTCAAACTTTTCGTAAGAGTTGCTGAAAATGACTTTAAAAATATCTAGGTCAACACGAGCAGGGCGACATTAGCATACAATTACCTGGGAAGCAGGTTGTTAGGTGTTCCATTAGTGCTTCTTGCGTGACTTGTTTTCGTGCTGAGTTCATTGCAGAGATGGCCAAGCAAAGGATTTCCCCAAGTGGGATAAACTGTGATTGACTGATGGGAGACATACTGATGGGTGATACATCACCTGCAGAGAGATAACGGACTTTCAGCCAACTGTGTTACTTAACGTTATCTATCAGTCAAGATGACTATATGCAGACAGAGTGATACTTCCATCATAGTTCTGCAATAAAATCTTTACAATGCAATTCTTACTTACAACATATTGACCCAAAACCTTGTCTCTTTGTTCTGAAGTATAGCTCTTAGGATAACATAATGGACTGGATTTTAATGTTCTGTTTAAAATTATGATGCATACATAGCTCAGAAGCCCTATTTTAATGTGTGGTTTAGAGTATAAAGGAGCAAGGGAAACAAAGAGGGGATGTCTAGATAAATCATAGCACGAACAACTGCTTGCCAGGAAAAAAAAAATCCCTAATAAAAATCTCACATGTGACAAAGAGAAGCTGTATACATACATGACTAATATAAATGTAGATGGCAGGAAGGAGAAAGTGGTCTTGATTTTGAAAGAGATCAGCTGAATTATTTCACTTCTTTGGCACAATCAATTGCTTTACTAAATATTTAATAGGCTCTTCTATTTGAGCAGTCACTATTAACAAGTGCTTAGGTTACCTACATGCTGATTATGAATTTGTAATTCTGGTTCAGGGTGGGTGGGATTAGGAGCTTCAAGCCAGCTCTGGCACACTTTAAAGCATAATATCAAGAACTGCTTGGATTTCAACACAACACCAACACATGCTTGCCCCAATCCAACTAAGTGCACACACACAGAAGCAGGCTGCCACATGCAAAATACCCAGCTAGGGGCAAAATCCAACAGCTAGCACAATGTACATGAAGCCCTTTTGGGGAAAAAATCTAAACACTCCCTTACTACGGGTTTCCAGGAGGTGGCAGGACCTGCACCTCCATCTCCCAACAGCTAACCAGCAGGATTGATCTTTTTGCTAGAGGAACATAACCATACAATCCACAATGCAATACTGAATTGGACATATGAAAGCCCATTGATTTCTGTGGATTTATTTGCACTTAACTCTGTGCTGGATTCCAGAGGGGTTCCCAATGTTAATCTGTTGCAGCAAAAAAAATAAAATAAAGGAATCCACCTGAAAATTAAAGATAAACAAATATAGATGTGGCATATTTATTGGATTGCAGCCAGTGTTCCCACTAAGCTGAGTTAGTGTGAGCTAGCTCACAGTTTCTTAGCCTCTGGCACACACATTTTTTGCCTTAGCTCAGGAAGGATGGCTCCAGAGCAAACTAATTTATGCAGCAACTAAATCGCTCGCTCACAACTTTAATGCCAGGAGCTCACAAAGTAGCATTTTTGCTCACAAGACTCCACAGCTTAGAGGGAACATTGATTGCAGCCATGGCCCTTAACAGTGTGGCAGATTATACATTTTTTTTTAAAGTATTTACTTGTAGCATGACCACATATGAAGCTGCCTTGTACTGAATCAGGTGATTTGTCAAGGTCAGTACTGTTACGCTACTCAAACCACCAGTGGCTCTCCAGAGCTTCAAGTGGAGAAGGCCTTTCACATCACCTACAATATGGTGGTGTTTTGTTTTGTTTTGAACTGAAGATGCCAGGGATTGAATTTGAGACTGTCTGCATGTCAAGCAGATACTCTACAACTAAGCCAAGGGCCCCCCTCCCAAGCATACAAATTGTTTCTGAATGCTTCTGCATACCCGGAAGTTATCTTGAAATTTCTGCTGTGAACACTTACACTGGTTTTAAAGACCCATTTACTTGAACCCAATTGTTCCTGCCAGCCCAAAGCCTACCATAGGTCACTGTATTTTACTTACTCAAAGTTACTCTGTTTATCAGACAGAAATACTAGATTTTTTTGTCCACATGTGCAATCAAGAAAAAAAAGAGAGGAATCCATCTTCAATTCGCATACAAGTTACAGCCACGAACAGTAATTTTAAAAAGCTTGTGCATAACCTTGTTTTAGGGGATCATCAACATTCAGGGGCATCATCCTTCAGGTAAATAGTTTGTTTATTACGATGGGAAAAGAACTTATCTTCACTGCTGCCAAAGTTAATTCTGTAGTCACTTTAGAGAAGTCTAAGAACTGTCTACCAGAGACCCTTTGTGACTCCTCATCTACACACTGGTGAAACTCAAAGCTTCTCTTTCTCTCACCTACATAGGCACTAACTTCCTAGGTTTTACATCTCTTGGAGATCAGGAAATTACAAATACTATGCAATTATAGTTAACAACTTCTTAGATATTCAAGCAACACACCCACCTTTAGTACCATAAAAACAATATTTGCTCAAGTCTTTTGTAAAGATGAACAGTTTTTAAAAATTGTAGTTTCTCTTCCTAATAGGGTTACCAGCCCCCAGGTCCCACTGGGGTTTCCCCCGCTTTTGGGGGCTTTGATCTGCCACCAGCCAGCTGTCTGGTGAAGAGAAACCCCATCCACAAATAGGGACATCGCACGCGATGTCTTACCCACCCCCAGAATGCCCCCCAAATCTCCCCAATGCAAAACCGAGGGGACCTGGCAACCCTGCTTCCTAACAAAGGTTTTGGGAGTTTATTTCTTCTGAAGCTTACTTGTGGGGGGATCACTGACCATATGGCTCCCATTAACTTGGTCAGATGCTGGCTTCAAGCAGTCCTCTTTTGAAATTAAATTACCGTACTCAACTTTGCAATGTTGATGTTACAAATTAAATGGCAAACTGCAGACTCCAGAAAAAAAAAGCACTTTTGCAACTTGACTGAATATTTTGTTCTCATGCACCCAGTCAATGGTTTCACTCACACTGTTGTTAATTGAAAGAAATAGCGGACAAATTAAAAGATGGCAAAAATGTTTCCTTTTGCTTTCATACTGTGCTACCTAGACACTCTAAAACATTCTACAATATAGTACTCCTTGAGGACTGGATGCTTTATATATATCTGTGAATTATCAATTGTTTATGGCCCCTCTCCCAGTGCCTGCTGACAGATAATATGATTAGACACTGGAGCACCTATACTCATCTGATATGAGGCATGGGGCTTGAAGATATTGTTTATTGTGCCGATTGTTTTATTGCTTTTACTGTTTTATAGATTTATTCCATGTTGTAAACCACCCTGAACCCACGTGTAGGATAGGGCGGGGTATAAATTGAATAAATAAAATGAAATGAAATGGTTAATTAAATAACTAAAATATTGTGCAGAGCTTTGATTCTGGACCAGTGTTCCCACTAAGATGAGTTAGTGTGAGCTAGCTCACAGTTTTTAAGCCTCCGGCTCACACATTTTTGCCTTAGCTCATGAAGGATGGTTCCAGAACAAACTAATTTATGCAGAGGCCAAATCACCTGCTCACAACTTTAATGCCAGTAGCTCACAAGATAGAATCATTGCTCACAAGACTCCACAGCTTAGAGGGAACATTGTTCTGGATCTTCAAACACACTTAAGATACATGACTATGTATCATTATCCCCATATGAAAGAAACTGAAGGAGATCGAAAATGCAGCCATTGGATCAAGGCTTTGCAAACAGTGCAGACGTGTGCAAATGCCAGTACAGAAGCATATCTGCAGAATCACTTGTTCTATGTATTTTAATGGCATTCCATTAAATTCCTATGTATACGCCACACATTTCAACTAATTTTTATACAAAAGAAAAATTACACCATTATAAAGACGCAGAAAAATGAACATTATCCTGAACACATATTTTTCCAATACATACCATGAATTATATTGTTCAATAAATTTGTTCACAGTCCAGAAAATCTTTGTGTAAAATTAATCTGGATTCAAGTCCAAATCCCTTTAGACCATTCCGATACTGGAAGGACCTCTTATTTTATTTCTAATAGGAGATAATAAACAGTTGTGTAACTGTGATAAATTCACTACTAGTAGACACCATCCTCACTGATCGCTCCTTTCAACTAACAAAATAAAACTTTTTTTCCCAAAGGTGAACACATTTTTTTTTTTGCCCTACACTGAGTCAGAACACTGGTTGATCAAGGTCTGTACAGGCTCTCCAGAGTCTCAGGCAAAGGTATTTCATATCATCTACTACCTGCCCTTTTTAAAAATGAGGGTACCAGAGATTAAACCTGAGAACTTCTACATGCAAAGCAGATACTTTTATCACTGTGTCAGGACCACATACGTATTGCATAACCTGTCATCTTGTTAATTATGTATATTTTTTGTGTCAAGTCAGTCTAATCATTAAAACTCCTACGGGCGGGGGGGGGGGGGGTGTTCCAAGGCAGAAGTCACTCAGAGGTGGCTTGCTATTGCCTGCGTCTGCATAGGACCCTGGTATTCCTTGGTGGGAATACCTCTGATACAGGTTTGCGCAACTAGATTTACAACCCAAACATACATCCCATACTACCTAATAAATACTCCAGTTCAGACTAAATAAAATTGGAATGTAAAACTAAAACCTAGTATAAGCATTGGCTTACATCCTTTCCCAATCCTCATATCACAGAATTAATATTTTTTCAAATTTTAACAATAATTAATAAAGCTGATGAGAGAACCTTTTACTCTGCTAACTCACCATTCAGATACTGTTTTGTTCCATATACTTCCTTGTACGGAACAAATATGCCTCATATGAAAATAGTAAAAGATTGAGGGGAGATTATGGCACCCATTTTAGCAGAATCCCTCCTTCATATGCCCTCTAATGGTCCTTTTACAAGTCTTTCCAGAGAATCAAATTATTCCATAGATGATATATCACCAATTGTATTTGTAGCTGTTAATTGTGCATTATAAAAGATTAATGACAGTGGTGATAAGCTAAGGACGTAAAATTGATACCACGATTTATAACAAACAGATTATTTTTCCTATTTCTATAATAGTATCATAACATTTTAATCATCTTCTTGTTCCGGTTAAACATCTTTCTCCAGTTTAAATGAATCATTCAGTACTGAAAGCTGTACAACATAGTAATATATTATGATGTTACGCATTTCCTACACCTAATTTCTTGCTTTTTATAAAGAGACTAGGAATAAGGCCTGTTGTGGAAATAAATACAATAAGCTCTGGCCTTGGGCACTCAGTATCAATTTGCTGTGGTGACCTCAGCAGGGTATAATGACACAGAGGCCACTGTTTTCTCCAGGGGAATTGATCTCTGCCATCAGAAGAGCTGTTGTAATTTTGAGTGATCTCCAGCCCTCACCTGGAGATTGGCACCAATAGTTCCTCAGGAGGAAATGGCTGGTTTGGAGGGTGGCATCTATGGCATTGGACCTGTCTGAGGTCCCATCCCTCCTCAAACCCCACTCTCTCCAGGCTTCACCCCTCAAATCTCCAGGAATTTTCCAACCTGGAGTTGGCAACCCTATCTCCTTTCCAGCCAACCATCAGCCTACTGTTATCTGCCCATCTGACTTCAGCTTTCCATCTCCTCCCTCCTTCTTGCAGCCTCTACCTAGGAAAAGTACTTTCTCCGCAGTGGGGATCAAAGCAGCACACATCATTCTCCTCTTGCCCTTTTGATCTGCACAACAACTCTGTGAGGTAGCTTAGGCCGAAAGTCTGTGAGTGGTCTGAAATCACCTAATCAGTTTCCACAGCAAGAACCAGGGTCTGGCAGACCCTGTTCTGAAGTGCTAATTGCTACACCACACTTGCTGTCCTAGGGGGGCTGCTGCTGGTGAACACGAGCAAGCAGCCAGGCCTAGTTAAGTCATGCCAGTCAGGTGTCATCAAGTCACCTAGAGGGCGCTGCCAGGCCTAGAGTAGCCAACTTCCAGGTGGAGTCTGAAGATCACCTGGTATCACAACTGAACTCCAGACAATAGATCTCTCTCCCCCTGGAGATTGCTTTGAAGGGTGGACTCTATAGCATTCTATTCAGCTGAGGCCTCTCCCCTCCCCAAACTCTGGCTTCCGTAGACTCCACCACAAAATCTCCATGAATTTCTGAACTTGGAGCTGGCAACCTGAGTCAGGACTGGCTCCAAAGAGTTCCCCACAAAGGTCAAAGTAGGCCTGGAAAGGGTCTCCTGCCCCTGCCCCTTTACTGACAGAAACAAGCTTGGGTTGCCTAGCATAAGCCACTGAGGGAAAAGTGAGCCCCACAGCAGGAGGAGAAGAGAATGGTTTGATGGCCGGTGGGTCACCTCAGTAGTCAGCCAGCTGCGGAGGAGCCAAGCAGGAGAAATGGCAACAGTAGAAGCCTCTTCTTGAGCAGGGAACAGCCATTTCAGTAGCCTGCCAGACATGGAGGCGCAAAACAGCAGCAGGAGAAGTGTCTTCATCAGGATAGACAGCCGTTTTGGCAGTTTACTCAGACCAGGAAGAGGGGCCAAGATGGTAGTGGGCGAGGGAGAGGAGCAGACCCAGCACCCAACAAATGGCATGAGTACTCTTGAGTGGCAGTTGACAGGCCAATGGCTGATGAAGCAGACAGCACAGCCAATGGGAGAGCTAGAAAGTGCCAATACGCTAGGGCTTTTATATATATAGGATTCTTGGTGGCTTACTCTACCACAGAAATTTCCATTTATTAACTTCTGTCAATTATTCCTATATTAATGTATTAACTTGTAAAGAAATATTAATAAACAAAAACAGTACTTTAAGTAACAAATTCATCACGATGGTAAAAACAGAATACCAGAAGACAGTATTCTCAACAGATGCCAGCCATGATCAAATGTTCAAGTTCTCCTGAGGGAAGCTATTTGTTTGATGCTACAGTGCTTGTCTGTTCTTACTCAGCAAGGGTGGGAAGATGGCTGCCACCTGAACTTTTGCTTCCCTCCTACTGCTTGTACTTAGAGACTAGGCATGTCCATATGTGTGAGCCATGGCTCACAGCTTGTGGTCTTGATGGACAGCCCCACTGGATCCCAGACCAGCCAGGATATTTAGTGTACCCCTTTCCATTTATTTACATTGTATTTCGTTTGTTTAAATTGTTTGTTTATTTAAACTGTACTGGTTTTTTACATAAGCCATTTTCTATGCCCACTGGGGAGAAAAGCAGGATCAGAAATGCCCTAAATAAATTTATCTTTTTATATGTAGTTCCTCAACATCAAAGTTGTACCTACTCAGGTCATGTCAGAATGTGAGCTCTTCAGCTTGCGGTCCAAAACCTGGAGCACAACTAAGAAGCAATAACATCTCCAACAAATTGTGCCATCACTTTGGAATAAGGAGAGCTAAAGCTGTTTTAGTCACATAATACAAGTTGTGTAAATATGCTAGCCTGTCTCAGATATGCTGCATGTTTTTAGCCAGAGTTTTCCATGTGAATGTTAAGAATTTGATATATCTTGATGCTCTGTAGATTATAAAGGCACCTGAAACAAACTCTGATCTATTTAATATATGCTGCAAATATATCCATGAATCCTGAGAAACCCTCTTTGGAGAAACGCCTACATTTTTCTGACTAATAAATGTTTAGCAGTTAAATATGCAGTATATTCTGACACGTACTATACCCTAATCCATATATTAACCAAGTGGTTGCCAGTTAACACTGTGTGGCAACAGACTATTTACAGTATTATAAGTTAACGATCCTCCCTCTTTTTAAGCCTGTGTGTCATGGAAGTAGGAGTATGCATCATTAAACAGGCAGGCATAAGTACCAGTGGAAATACAGTTGGGTACAGGAATATTCTATAAAAACGTTGCAATTAATCGAGGATTCAACTTTTGTAAAAAGAGGACAAACACTTTTTAGAGTCAATTTGCAGGACTAGTCCCAAATAATATATAGATGGTAATAGGGCAAGGCGCAGTTGGTTAATACGGACAGAAAGGTTGTTGTGGTCACCCAGCCCTGTAGCCAGGATTTATTTCATGGAGGGGGGGGGCTCTGGGGCAGCTAATTTAATTAATGCAGCTGGGACATGTGTTTCCCCATCTCCCCCCCCCCCCATGGTGCCACTCACACAGTAGCAGCTTCAGCGGCTCTGGCAGAGCCACCACAGCCATGGCCCATTTGCCTGCCTGGCACCAGAGACGCGCTGCCTGGCCCCAACCAGGAAGCCAACCTGGCCTGCCCTTTTGGGGGCACATGAGGCCTGCCCCAGCCTGCCTTGTCTGCTCTCCACTCTCCTTGAGTGGCTCACCTTGCTCTCCCTCTCACTTCCCCACCAGCTGCTCAGTGAGCTCAAGGAAGGTCAGGGACTTCTCGAGGGGGGGAGGGGGGAGACACTGTGCGCCCCAGGCTCCCCCCCCATCAGTGCAAGGAAAAGCTTCCAGCTGGTGTGTCTCTGGGAGGGAAGAGGGAGGCAGTGGTGGGAGGCTTTAGGGTGCCTGCTGGGGCTTTTGAGGTACACACCTACTGGGGCTTTGGAGTACACGAGAAGGGGTTCAGCCCCAAAAGCCTCACTGCTGGCTTTGGCCCTGGATGCACCTGGATGCACTAGATGAGTACAAATACCCTGGGCCAGACGATGTGCCCCTGAGAGAGCTTGTAGGGCCTCTGTCCATCAGCTTCAAAACCTCTTGGAAGATGGGAGATGTGCCACAAGACTGGAATGAGGTCAAATGTTATCCCAGTCTTCAAAAAAGGGAGGAAGGATGACCCAGGAAACTATATCCCAGTCAGTTTGGCTGTTCCAGGGGGGGAAACTCGAGCAGATTTTAAATGGGTCCATCTGTGGTCATCTAAAGGACAACCTGATGATCTGGGGAAGTCAGCCTGGATTTGTCCCCATCAGGTCCTGCCAGACCAATTTCATTTCCTTCTTTGATAAAGTGGATTGTGGGAACGCCATTGACGTTGTCTACCTTGATTTCCGTAAAGCTTTTGGCAAATTTCCCCATGATGTTCTGATGGGTAAACTGGAGGACTGTGGACGGGACTGTAGGATAGTTAAGTAGATAGGGAACTGGTTGGAGAACTGCACCCAAAGAATAGTTGTCAATGGCATTACATTTGATTGGAGGGAGATATCCAGTGGGGAACCACAGGGTTTGTTTCTGGACCTGGTACTTTTCAATATTTTTATAAACGATCTGGATGAGAGGGTGGAGGGACTACTTATTAAATTTGCGGATGACACCAAATTGGGAGGATTCAATGAGATAGAATTCAATGAGATCTGAACACACTGGAAAAGTGGGTGGACGTGAATAAGATGCAATTCAAGTGCAGAGTTCTACATCTGGGTAACAAAAATGGCAAGCAACAATACTGGATGGGGGACACATTTTGGATAGCAGTGTATGTGAGCAAGATCTTGGGGTACAGACGGACTATAAAGATGAGCAGTCAGTGTGATGCAGCAGCAAAAAAGGCTAATGCAGTCTTGGAGTGTATCAGCAGAGGTATAACATCCAAATCACAAGATGTCATAGTCCCTTTGTACACTGCATTGGTCAGGCTGTACCTAGAGTACTGTGTACAGTTCTGGAGGACTCATTTCATAAAGGATGTGGACAGAAAACAGTGGGTACAGAAGAGAGCAACAAAGATGATCAGGGGACTGGAGATCAACCCCTACAAGGAAAGGCTGAGGCACTTGGGAATGTTTAGTCTGGAGAAGAAGAGGTTTAGGGGGGACATGATTGAGAGGCTGTTACTTAGAAAAGGGCAGGGAGCTGTTCTTCTTGGCAGCAGAGAATAGGACTGGCAATAATGGGTTTAAATTACGGGTGGAGAGATACCGGGCTATATATTAGGATTTTTTTTTTAACAGTAAGAGCAGTTCAGCAGTTGAACTGGATGCTTTAGGCAGTGGTGAGCTCCCTCTCACTGGCAATCTTCAAGGAGTGGCTGGACAAATGCTTGTCAGGGATGCTTTAGGCTGATCCTGCACTGAACAGGGGGTTGGACTTGATGGCCTGTATGCCCCCTTCCGACTCTGATTCTATATATTTTACCTTCTGAAATTAAGCAAACTTTATACACTTAAGAGAGAAGACGCCAGCTCTTTTCTTCAATCAATTTTGCAATTGCTTTCTCCATCTAACACTACTATCCTAAAATGCATGTTTTCAATTATGACACTGCCAAACTTTTAACAGGACTTGACTCCTGTGATAATCATGGAAACAGACATTATTCAGAGCAAAATTTTGTTTCAGCATGTAGACAAACACCTCTAATGTCTCATCCGCTGGAATCAGAGGAAGCTGCAACAGTCCTCTTTGAACAAGAGGAAACTAAAAGCAGATTATCAATCAGTCACCAACCTGAGGAATGTGCGCAGAATATCAAAGTCTTCATAATTGCACCCTTGCCTTAAAACGGATGGCAAATCTACCTACGATTGCCAAGATATCAAACATATTTAAAATGAAAATACCAAATGACCAAATGATAAAACAAGTAGGCAAGAACCAAGCAGGGTAGAAGCTAATCGGTCTACTCAGTAGGTTAAAGCACAAGCTGATTCAACATTTCCTTTCAATCAGCAAAGGTTGAGACTCAATTGCAGGATTATATAAGGAACTCAAAGTCCCTCCCTTTCCCGTAGCCAGCTCCCTGATCCTGCAAAGACCTACAGAGTTGCATCTTCTTCCTTAGAGAGGCTAGATTACACCAGTCCCTGAGCTGCCCAGTGTGCACTCTTCCACCTCATCCAGGCTTGGGCTCTGGCTCCCTGCCTCCTCCCTTCCTGGGGTCCTGGGAATGGCTCTGGAGGTGCAGGAGGTGGACAGGCCCAGTCCGGAGTTTCCTTGTCTGCTGGTTCTAAGGGAACCTGAACAGCAGCTTGCTGTTGGGGGGGAAAAGGCCTGGGGTCTTCCCAGTGAGTTTCTGGACTGGACTGTACAACAAGCTATGAGGAGCTTTTCTCCTGAGGAGTCTCCACCCCATATGCAGGTAGGTCTAGGGCAGTGGCGGGCAAACTCATTAGTCAAGAGAGCCAAATATCAACGGTACAACGATTGAAATTTATTTTGAGAGCCAATTTTTTTAAACTTTAACTATATAGGTAGGTACCTTGTTATTGACTTAATTAGGGTACTCCTAAACTGGCCTTTGCTAAAAATGTCCTCAATCTGATTGAGGTACGTTCGCTGAGGTCGACCCCTTCCAACTCTCCCATCCACACTCGTCTTGTGTACTTGTTTCGTCTCCTTTCATTCATCCTCTCTATATGTCCAAAGTATCCATAAAATTAAATCATGACAAAATAAATAATGACAAACACTAATGTGAACAATGGCCTTGCATCTCCTTGGAAAGTTTGGGTAACTCAGGTTTGTATGTTGTTGTTTTTAATTTTAGGCACGCACTAGAGAGCATCAATATGTATGGCCTCGCTGGACCAGATTCAAGGTTCTTAGCTAGCAGCTAGCATTCTGTTCCCAACTGCAGCCTTCCAGAGGCCTCTGGAAGCTCAAAGAGCTGTTTGCCCTCCCCCATTCTCTCAACAGCATTTCATATTAAGAGGTTCAGTGTCCCTGAACGCAAGCTTGATTAAGTTCACAATATATTTCATCTCTAAGGGTTCCCCTCCCCAAACTTCCCATCCCCATCTTGTGGCAGTGGCTTTCACAAGTTAATTGGGCAGGGGGGGCAGTTTTCAGAGGTGTGCAACAGTCATCCTTCCTACCCAGCTCAGCTGTTTCAAGCATGCAACACCGAAAGCAGAGTCGACAAAAAGTGGCCACTCAAAGTTCCCTCTAAGCTGAGTTAGTGTGGGCTAGCTCACGCCGGCTCACACATTTTTGTCTTAGCTCAGGAAGGATGGCTCCAGAGCAAACTCATTTATGCAGTAGT
>NW_015176457.1:1528873-1598739 GCF_001447785.1 Gekko japonicus | reverse complement strand
GCCCCAAGCTTCAGGGCTGCCTCGTTAAAGGAGTGTGGAGGCCAGACTCGCAAATGAGAAAAAGCAAGCTCAGGGTTCGTGGGTCGCATTTTGGGCTGTGGAAGAGGAATCGGCTCCATTCCTGGAGTTCTCTCGAGTTCCTGTGCTTTTGGTTTTGCTTTTTGCCAATCCGCCTCCCAAGACTGCTCCAGGTGCTCCAGCCTGAGGGCTGCTGGGGCTTCCCGCAGTTCGGCCCCATTATATCCTATGGGCCATTGAAGTCAATGGTGAAAACACAGGGTATATTCTGGGGGCTGGAGGGGAGGGGGTTTGAGGGAGAGGCTCCAGAATCGCAGGGTAGCTGCTGGAGCCTCTCCCCAAAATACCCGCCATGTTTCAGGAACATTGAACCAGGGGGTCCAATTCTACAGGCCCCCAAACAGGTTGCCCCATTCCCTCCATTGTTCTCTATGGTGGGAAAAAAGTTTCTTTTTTCCCACCATAGAGAACAATGGAGGGAATAGGCCGTCAGCGCCTACGGTGGAAGAGCCACACTCAAGGGGCCAAAGAGCAGCATGTGGCTCTAGAGCCACAGTTTGCCTACCACCGGTCTAGGGCAAACCTTGACAGATCTGCTACATTTTAAATTCTGAAGCGTTCTGCATAACGATTTGCAGAAGGGAGCTATGTGTGCATTTCACTAGCATTATGTCTACCATTTAAAACAAATACTGTTTTGCCCAGTCCAACAAAACTCTGTTCTGAACCTTCCTTTTAAGTTAATACTCTATGGTATTTGCATATTTACGAATGCTAAGGAAGCTAAGACAGAACATGTTTGGCATTCTTAGTACAAGATGAGAAAATTACTCCTGTTCAAATATTTGCTGTTTCAAAAACAGCCAAAATAGTTGGCAAATGCTCTCTTGTACATGGTTTGACATAAACTAAGCAGATACAAAATCACAGAGTCGGAAGGGGCCATACAAGCCTTCTGTTCCAGCCCCTCACTCAATGCAGGATCAGCCTCATGCATCCCTGACAAGTGTTCGTCCAGCTGCCCCGCTTGAAGACGGCCAGCAAGGGGGAGCCCACTACCACCCTATCTAAATGATGGTAATGGTCTACCAGCATGACCTGGATAGCCTAGGCTAGCCCGATCTCATCAGATCACGGAAGCTAAGCAAGGTCAGCCCTGGTTACTACTTAGATGGGAGATGACCATGGAAGTCCAGGGTTGCTACGCAGGGGCAGGCAACGGCGAACCACCTCTGAATGTCTCTTGCCTTGAAAACCCTATGGGGTCACCATAAGTTGCCTGCGACTTGATGGCACTTTTCATCACCCCCAGTGGTACACAAAACTGAGAAAGCAGTCGAATCCAGCATGCACTGATGATGTGAAAACTTCCTCTTCCAAAGGATGGGCAAAACACAGACACTCTTTTGTGACACTATTAACACTGGAAGTATATAGGCTAATTATGATTTTAGACTTCTGGATCCCAATAATTACACAAAAAGCATACAGTTGACCTACAGTCAAGCTGTAAACTGTTTCGCTTATTATTTTATTCAAAGAACCTCAGATATTAACACACTCTTTTCACTCCAAGTTTGGAAATCATTAACATAACCACATTCTACACACATCTCTTGTCATCTGGAATGTATATCCACAACAATACGATACACATATAAGTATACTGTGTGATATTCGTATCATATGACTCACAAAAGTTGATCCCAAATGAGATATTACAACCATACATAACGTAATAAATTCAGTATCTGGGCAAGGAAAATCTATCTAAAATATATAGCATTTTCGTTACCCAATAAATCCTAAATACACCCACAACTCAAATTATAGCATTCCGAGACTTTAAGAATCAATGTGAATCTAAATCACACAACACAGTAAAATGGAATGCATTCAGTATATAGCTCCTTCATTTGCTAAAAATATCACAACACAGTAGAGACGTAACAATACAAGAGAAAGGCCTACGTGACAGTAAAGATGAATACAAGCATCCACTGGACCTGCAAGATGACATATATGGCTTTAGATAAGTGCTGGGACACATACCTCACCTCCCAATCAAGCTACAATAAAGAACACATTACCTGTAATAGTTCATGGGGTTAAGGAATTCAGCAATGCTCAGTAGATGTTGAGATCAAGCAAAACAAAAATTCCAAGTTACCTGAAAGGGACTTTAGGAATGCAATCCCCCATTCACTGCTTTGCTTTGAAATACCTAACCTTTCCCCTCAGTATTTTGCAAACCATTGAACACATTTTACTCCTACTCTCAGGAAGCGAAGCACTTTCATGGGAACACTGCAATGCCTCAGGATTCTGCAGTGTCACTCATCTTCTGCCTGGTTCTCTGCAAAGTGAAGTCATAGGAAAGGATCAGCCAACCTCACTTCTTACTACCCTACCCAGAATCCTTTGTAAGCTGAAATGAGTCACTGCTCTGTGGAACAACGCTTCATGTTTCCCACCGCATCAAGTGCACATTTCTTTGCTTTTGCAACTCAGCTTTTGGAGAGTTGCCTAGCTGCAGTGCTCAGCAAAAACACAATGACCTGCCTCCCTCCCTCTCAAAAAACTAATTGCAGGCATCACTGACTGGTTACAAATTTAAACCTCAGATAAGATTCTTCAAAGAAAACAAAAAGGCCAGACCTTCACCAAGATTGGAAGTATCTGTATGAGTAAGGTACTGACTTCCACGGTTATATCTTGGGGACTGGATTCACTTACCAACCTTCAGTACAACCACAGCTTCTTGAACTGTTGGCTTTTCCCACAGTGGAAAAAGAAACTTCAGACCACTAATACTGCAAAGAATTCAGTGCATCCATGTTTCTGTTGAATCAAGGATTCAGACTGGGGAACAAGTCCTTGCAAGCTCACTTTTCATCAGCCTATTTGGCTTTGTTACGCATGCACCAAAGAGAGAGCCCTGAAAACATGCTAACAAATTGGCAGAAAAATGTCAAATGGATCCAAAATCCAGAAAATCCAGTGGAGCTGCTGCTTCTCTTGTTCCTGACAAAGAAGGCAACGTTCAGAATGAGGTCACTGTGTGAAGTTGCTCTCAACGTGAGGTTTGTATTTGCTTGGCTGGCATGTGTTAAATGTTAACATCTGAGGAGGAGAGAAATAAAGGCAGGTCTGGGCGTATAAGCAAGCTGGATTTCAGCCATGAAAATATACTCCAGAAGTTGCCACTCCACTCAGCAAAGTCTGAAGCCTTTCTCTAGTCTAAAGAATATCCCTCCAAATTAAATGGTTCCACCAGCAGAAGCATCATTTCAATTGGTGAAAGGCTTCTTAGGTTGGAAGAAGGCTTCAAACTTTGGAGTGGTAGGATACAGGCCACTGTATCCTGTGGAAGGGGAATACAGTGCATAGCTTTGGGAAAGCACACATCTAGAGCCTGCAGGTATAACACTACACAGACATGGATAAAGAGAACGGGCACATAACACAGTCTTTAGTTGGGTATAATCACTATCCCCACAGAACATTTCTCGAGATGATCAGCCTACCACTGGGCTGCGGACTGATCTGCATAACAAACCAAAATAGCTTAATGGTATTAATTCTGCACATAACTCTGTCTTCACCATTTTTCTGGACTAGTGAAAAAAGATGGGGCAGTACCCTTCTTAGTGCAGACTCACCCCAAACTCAGTTTCAGACCCAGAACAGTGAGTTGTAGCAGGAAAAGAAAGGTGGGTAAGTTCTATTCTGTTGAAGTGCCTTCTGTTAGCAGAAAACAACATTAAATCCAACCCACTACATTTCATTTTGCTTACCATAAAATTTGTATTTTCTGTTTTCAACTTTTATTTTTTCCTGCCTCTCTGATGGCATAAATCAAGAAAAACCAATGTAACTGAGCTAAGTTAGCTCAGGGTAATGCAGTTTACAACTCTCCCTCTTAACAGTGGGTCAATTCTCAATTTCTTGTAGAAAACTATAGCATTTATATTTTAAAATTTCAAAAATATGCCACATAGTATAATTTTATATTCTTTGTTGTTGTTCAGTCGCACAGTCGATTCCGACTCTTCGCGACCTCATGGATCACATCATGCCAGGCCCTCCTGTCTTCTGCCATCCTCTGGAGTTTGCTTAATTTCATATTCGTTACATCGATAACACTGTCTAACCATCTCACCCTTTGCCGTCCCCTTCTTTTACCTTCAATCTTTCCCAGCATCAGCGTCTTCTCCGGTGAGTTTGGTGGCCAAAATATTTGAGCTTCAGCTTCAGTATCTGGCCTTCCAGGGAACAGTCAGGGTTTCTTTTAGGATTGACTGATTTGATCTCCCTGCAGTCCAAGGGACTCTCAAGAGTCTTCTCCAGCACCATAATGCGAAAGCATCTATTCTTCGATGCTTGGCCTTCCCTATGGCCAAACTCTCATAGCCATACATTACTAATGGGATACCATTGCTTTGACCATACAGACTTTTGTTGGCAGGGTGATGTCTCTACTTTTTATTATGCCGTCTAGGTTTGCCATTGCTTTCCTCCCAAGGAGCAGGCGTCTTTTAATTTCATGGCTGCAGTCACTGTCTGCAGTGATCTTGGATCCCAGGAACATGAAAGTCTGTCATTACTTCCATGACTTCCCCTTCTATTTGCCAAGGTGTAATGGGGCCGGATGCCATGATCTTAGTTTTTTGATGTTGACTTTCAGCCAACTTTTGCGCTCTCCTCTTTTACTATTAACAAGAGGCTCTATAGGTCCTCTTCACTTTCTGCCATTAGAGTGGTATCGTCTGCATATGTTTTCCCCAGCAATCTTAATTCCGGCTTCTGAATAATCCAGGCTGGCATTTCGCATGATGTATTCTGCATATAAATTAAATAATCACGGTGACAATATACATCCTTGTCGTACTCCTTTTCCTATGCTAAACCAATCAGTTGTTCTATATCCAGTTCTAACTATTATTCTTGACCCTTATACAGGTTTCTCAGGAGACATGTGAGGTGGTCTGGTACTCCCATCTCTTTAAGGACTTGCCACAGTTTGTTGTGATCCACACAATCAAAGGCTTTAGGGTAGACAATGAAGCAGAAGTAGAGGTTTTTCTGGTACTCCCTTGCTTTCTCCATAGTCCAGCAAATGTTGGCAATTTGATCTGTAGTTCCTCTACCTCTTCGAAAACCAGCTTGTACTTCTGGCAGTTCTCTATCCACGTACCACTGAAACCTAGCTTGTAGGATCTTGAGCATGACCTTGCTAGCATGTGAAATGAATGCAACTGTGCAATAGTTTGAACATTCCTTGGCATTGCCCTTCTTTGGGATTGGAATGTAAACTGACCTTTTCCAATCCTGTGGCCACTGTTGCATTTTCCAAATTTGCTAGCATATTGAGTGCAGCACTTTAACAACATTATCTTTTAAGACTTTGAATAGCTCAGCTGGGATACCATCACCTCCGCTAGCTTTGTTGTTAGTAATCCCTTTTAAGGCCCATTTGACTTCGCACTCCAGGATGTCTGGCTCGAGGTCAGTGATTGTCATGATTGTCAAAGACATTGAGGTCCTTCTTGTATAGTTCTTCTGTGTATTCTTGCCATCTCTTCCTAATCTCTTCTGCTTCTGTTAGGTCCCTCCCATTTTTGTCCCTTATCATGGCCAGCTTTGCACTGAATGTTCCCTTGATTTCTCCAATTTTCTTTAAGAGATCTCTAGTCCTTCCCATTCTATTGTTTTCCTCTCTTACTTTGCATTGTTCATTCAGGAAGGCCGCCTTATCTCTCCTTGTTGTTCTCTGGAAATCTGCATTCGATTGGGTAAATCTTTCCTTTTCACCTTTGCCTTTCGCTTTCCTTCTTTCCTCAGCTATTTTGAAAGCCTCATCAGACAGCCACTTTGCTTTCTTGCATTTCTTTTTTTTGGGTGGTGGTGGTGCTGATTGCTGCCTCCTGTACAATGTCATGAACCTCTGTCAATAGTTCTTCAGGCACTCTATCTATCAAATCTAGTCCCTTAAACCTATTCTTCACCTTCACTGTATATTCATCAGGGATGTGATCTAGGTCAAATCTCAATGGCCTAGCGGTTTTCCCAACTTTCTTCAGTTTAAGTCTGAATTTTGCAATGAGTAGCTCATGATCTTTTTTTTCTTTTTCTTTTGGCCCCCTGGAGGGGATTTTTTTATTGCATTTTTTAATAGACTACAAACTACAATGAGAAATTGGGAAGGGGTAACTAAATCTAGGGAGAAAGGAAAGAAAACCACTAATAACTAAAACCCCAAGTATAACTACAGTTTATATAAATGTTAATCTTAAATTGCTAGTATTACTTTGAACATAGTCGGTGATGCTAAATTATTTATCTTCTTATCCATTGATTTAACTGTTTAAGAGAACCCCCAGAGCATCCCATAATAAAACTAAAACTAAAATTTTAAGGCACAATTCAGAGTCCTTCAGCCTTCATTTTGTCTTGTCTTTTCTAATCCTCAATTTATATGTATGTTTGGGGGCAGTCGCCCCCTTATTGGGAAGAGAGTCCTCGTCGGAAGACACTGAGTCCAATTCGCCACTGGATTTGCTGTCATCTTCTTCCTTCTCGACCTTGGCTGTCTCTCCCAGCTGCACTCTCAAGAACTCACGTGCTTTGGAAACAGAGTTAATTTTTTCTTTTTTATCGTGTAGTTTGAAAATGACACCTTTTGGAGTTAATCATCTGTAGACAATGCTGTTTGTTTGTAGAAATAGGATTAAGTCTTTATATTTAAGTCTTTATATTTCTTCCTCTTCTGCCTTATTTCAAATGGAATGTCTTTTAAAATCCTGATGGTATTGTCCCCGATTTTCAAGGGTGTTCTTGTAGTTGCTTTCAGGATAGAATCCCTCACATGCCTCTTCGAGAATCTGACCACTATTTCCCCAGGTAGATTATTCTTCTTAATGTACACGGAATAGGACCTGTAGACCACATCCATTTCACTTGCAAGATACTCCACTTTCAAATCTGTAACTGGGGCTAATGCTTCACTCAGGAGTTGCTTTAGATTCTCACCTTTTAATTCTGGGACCCCTTGAAACCGTAGGACCAAATTTGCTTTCTCCATTAGCAGCTGTAAAAGTGCTTCTTCCAAAGCTTGTTTCTTTTCCAGCTTTTGCACCTTTTTCTTGCCATCTCATTTTTGACTACGTCCAACTTACCTTGATTCATAGATCTTACATTCCAGTTTCCTATGCAGTCTTGTTCTTTGCAGCATTGGACGTTCCTTTCACCATCAGACACATCCACAGCTGAGCATCCTTTCGGCTTTGGCCCAGCTGCTTCATTCTTCCTGTGGTTACTTGTACTTGCCCTCTGCTCTTCCCCAGTAGCATCTTGGACACCTTCTGACCTGAGGGGCTCATCTTCCGATGTCATATCTTTTAGCCTTTTGTTACTGTCTATGGAGTTTTCTTGGCAAATGGGTTTCCATTTCCTTCTCCAGTGGATCACGTTCTGTCTCAGTTCTCTGCTGTGGCCTGTCCATCCTGGGTGGCCCTCCACAGCATAGCCCGCAGCCTCATCGAACCACGCAAACCCCCTCGCCACGTCAAGACAGCGATCCATGAGAGAGTTTATATTCTTACTAAGTTATAAATTATGCACTTTATTTTGTTAAATAAAAAAGACTAAGTTTAGGCTTGATAGGGAAGTAAGTATTGTACATATTTCCATTCCCCCCCAAAATTTCCTTTTTTTGGAGGGGAGGAGAGAACAGAAAAAGAACCAGCCATTCCCCCCCAATGACTTCAAAAATGTCAAGAAATTTTACTTCTCTGTATGCAGATTGCTTAAGTAAAGCATTCTTCTCGCAATCTTGTGTACCTTAAGAAAACACTGTAAGAGTAGGAAAAAAGTTTAAACAATACAGAAGAATTTATTTAGGAAAATAAGTTCCTGTAAGAAACAAGAAAACTGTACAACCATGCAGGTGGATTTCATGATGTTCTGTCTTTTCACTTGGCTAACTTTTACTCTCAAGAAGTAACACACACACAAAAAAGAAGTCCATGGCAGTTTACTAGCCCTATTAAACATACAAAATTTAATTTAAAAGACCATTTATAAAGAACAAGCCTATCACAAAACTGCACCTGATTCCCAAACTGGTGTGCTAATGAACTGCCAGAGGGAGCATTTCTAGTAGCCATGAAAATATATAGTTACTCCAACAAGGAAACATTTAATTCTGTGTCAACTTGCAATGAGTTCTCAGATACTCTGGAGGTAGAATATGTTCTGTTTGCTTTCCTGTGATAATCTCTAATCTTTGACTCTTCAAGATCTAACCTACTTCAGGAAGAGATTATAATAGATTCACCGGGACACATGAATAAACTTCAAATATGAATATATATTAAAAATTAAGATCCCTTCATAGTTGGCAATCTCGAAGGTCCTCTATTTATTATGCAAAGGTGCCTTAAAATAAAATACATACAAACCCTATAGAAGAGGAAAGATATGTTAGCTTGACAATGGAAATCTGTTAAATACACAGGACGTTTCAGAGTAACAAAACACCTTTTTCACATTCTGATAGTTTTAAGTAGTCAATAAACATGAGATACAAATTGCTGTTTTCTTATGCACCAACCAGAAGCCTTAGATATTTTACATCTGTGTTACATGTAATTTTTTTTGCAGTCATTCAGTATAACAATATAAAATGAAACAAATCTTTTGGTGGTAAGTTTGTATCTTAGAACTGTCATGGTTGCTATGAAATACTCACGTGGTTGAAATCGCCTATAGTGGGCTTGCTTCTGGTTAGAAAGTAGAAAGAAACCACTGGTTTCTGTTTCACTGCATGCAAATGGAGATTCTCAAGATATGTTTGACTCAAAAAAAAATTAATTCACAGAACTTGATCTAGAAGTTATATCGGCACATGATGCTGACACCAATATTGAAACTGCACATAGACCATAAAATTGAGGCTCAGTCCAATTGATGGGACAGTCAGGCAGCAGCTGGAGAGCTGAGCAGGGGTGCAAGCTGACAGGAAAGGGAAAGCAGTAAATTCCTCCTAATTTGCACAATCTCACTTGCCTGTAGGCAGTAGATACAGCAGACAGTGATACCTAGAGATACAGAGATTAACTGCTTGGGCTGTCTATTGAAAGTGTCCAGAGGCATAGAGTTATTAGAAACAGCTTGTACCTAATATCTCCCAAACAAAAAGGAATCCAAGGTGGTTTACAAAAATAAAACCACCATAGAGAGCAATAAAACCAACAAACAATAAAAACAAACCACAGCAAACACCACAAAGCTGTAAAAATATTGCTATTTAATCACCCATATAAATCACACACACTCAAATGCTGTCCCAAATAATTCTCTGTTAAAGAGCTTCCTATAAACACTCAGACTGGGTGTAGTCCTCAGTCACCAGAACTAGGGTTGCCAACTGCCAGGGTGCACCTGGAGATCCCCTGGTATTACAATAGATCTCCAGATAACCAAGATCAGTTTGCCTGGAAAAAATTGTTAGTTTGGAGGATGGACTCTATGGCATTATACCCTTCTAAGGTCCCCTCCCTGCTCGAACCACACCCTTCTCAGGCTCCACTCCCAAAATCTCCAGCTATTTCCTAACCCAGAGCTGGTAACCCTACCTGGAAGGCTAACCCATAATACAAGTACAGACACAGTAAAAGCCCAAGCCTGGGATATGGCAGTTCTCACCTCCCTACATGATGGAATGGGTAGAAGAGACTGATGGGATGAGAAACCATCGCAAAAGTTCATACTGGGTGAGGCAGTCCCTTGGGTATGGCAATCCTAGATCATTACGGGTTTTAACAGTTAACAGCATCTTGAATGGAACCCATAAACAAATAGGTCACTAGTTCAGCTATCTCAAAATAGGCCCAATACACATAAAATGAACTTGCTCCAGATCTTAACTGAACTGCCTCATTTTGGGCTAACTGAAATATCTGAGTTGTCTTCAGGGCAGCTCCACAAAGAACACATCACAATAACCCAACCTCATTATTACTCTAGCATAGATCAGTGTAGCTAGGCAGGCTGAGGACAATTTAATGCTAAATGCAGCCAATTAAGAAACAAATTCTTGGCCACTTCGTTAACTTGCTGTTTTAGCAAGAACGATGGATTTCATAGTACTCCCAAGCTGTTATCACAGTCTGATATTGCATGGTATACCCCATTCAAACTAGCCAGTCCAATCCTCTGATTTATTCAGGATCATTTCTGGAAAACTAAAATAGATACTATCATTATCATGAAACACAGCTCCCCCTAATCCAAGTCTGACACTGGCTCCTCAAGGTGCACATCTGATGCTGTCACAGGATTAGTTTTGGTCTAGTACTGGTCTAGAAACCAGGAAACATTACAGTGGCATGGGCCTGAAGTTATCTGCAGTCGCACATACAAAAAACTGCATGCAGCGTCAATGTTGCACCAAAGAATACAGATCCTGTATCTGTTAAAGGAACACATTTACTCCTTCAGGCAATATTTTACTTCACAGTAGTGATACACATGGTTATACTAGCTGAAACATGCTGGGTTGAGAGCTATGCTAAAGAAAAGATCTCTCATAGTACTTATGGCATAGTACTTATGGTTTTCCTCTATACACATATATTCCACCAAGGAAGGGCCACAGATGGAAACAAACTTCACAGATCAGCCTCCAATCAGGATCCATTTTGAAAGTGTACTGAGAAAGGAAAAACCAGTAGTCAGTACCCAAAACATGTATACCTGCACTTGGGATATCTCAACATTTTAGTCTTTTTCACCTACTCCTGTGACAGATTAGGAATCTCCGAAAGTTCCCAGTGTCTAGACCAGATACACAAAAGCTCATACTTTGAATAGAACTTTGTTGGTCTTAAACATGCCACTGAACTCAAACTTTGGTCTACTGCGGCCCCTGCCACACGGGGGGGGGGGGGGAGGAGTACGGCCAAAGTGTGGCTTTTCAAAGCCGCACCAAAAGAGACACGCGGCGGCGGGATCACACAGATCCCCTGAGCCGCCACGCAGTTGGGAGGTAAGCCACTGAAAGGAGAGCGAGGCAGCCGAACTGCGCATGTGTGCGTGTGCGCAGTTCGGCCGGGAGCCTCGATTGCTCCTGCAGACGAGCGCGCTGGCGATCTCACGGCCACGCTTGCTGCGGTGCTTCAGGTAAGTCCTACCAGTTAGTAGGTTCTTTTTTGCACCGCATTTTCATTCTGAAGGGATGAATTGGGAACGGGTGCGCGCCAATTCCGAGATGTTGCGGTGGGATCGCGCCTGTTTGCTGCGCCCCCGATCCGTCCCTCTTCCGGGCCCAAAGCTCCCGTGTGACCGGGACCTGCATCAGTCAGACCAACATGGCTGCCCACCTGGCTCTCTCAACCACCAATGCAACTTTCTAGGGAAGGGATGGCAGAAACGTGTATTATTTCACTCTGTGCTGCATGCTGTTTTTCTAATTATTCAGGCAGCTGCTTGCTAAGCCAAGTAGTTCTTCTCTTAAAAAAAAGAAAAGACTCAGCTGCTTTCTTACATCAATGCAGTCACTTAACAAATTGTTGGCTAGAAAAACTACAGCAAGGTTAGAACTGCAGTTCTAGTAACAGGAGTGGAAGGGAGCAAGAGCTAAATTATCTTCTCAGCTCAACCAGCCAGAAAGCACCCCAGGAAAGACTCCCCTTGGGGCCCAGGTTGCTGCTAAACTACTATTCCTAGGCCTAGCCAGCTAGTCTGCTTCACTTCTTTCATTGTAAGAAAAATCATTGTGCTGTCTGTGGATCCCTATCACATGACGCTCCTGGCAGCCATTACAATGTATCACAAGTCCCTCCCCAGCATAATTTTGAATGCCCTACCCCAGAGGAGCCCCCCCCCCTCCGGTTTTCTTCTACCCTTTTGCTTTCACAGGAGGTTGCATAGGATTTTATTTAAAATATCTATATCCTGCATGATCTCCTTAGTCTCAGGTGCCTAAAACAAATTGTAAAGACAGACACACACACACAAATCCCTCAATATAACAGCCCATCAACAAGTCAAAACACTACACAGGATAAAAATACAGCCAGATTTGCCAAACAATATACCCTTCACCAAATGTTTTCTGGAATAAAACTGCATTATAAACATTCTTGAATGCAGGGAGTAAAAGTGCCCATCGCATCCACTCTGGAAAGGCCATTCCTGAGGACTGGACCTACCACAGAAAAAGCCCATGACCCTAACTTTTGCCATAAGGACAGATGTAAGAAAGGGCACCAAAAGGAAAAGACTTTCTGAACAGCATTGCTGGTATGAGGAGAAATACTGGGAGGTGCAGTTTGGTATGCATACCCTAGGGCAGCAATAACCAGCACCTTGAATTGGGCCCAGTACAACTGACTAGGCCTTGCAATTATCAATATATCTAATCCTCAACTTGGCCAAATCTGAGGATACTTCAATCCGTAGATTGGAACCATGAACACATAAGACAGCTCTTTCTATAAACCTGAAAAAATGTCCCAGATTTTCAGAAAAATCTGAAATCTTAAAAGATAAAATAAAACCAGGGGATTTAAATAAAAACCCAAATAATAAAAGGAACACATGTAGTTTAAAGATCCAGATGCCCTCAGTGGCCATTGTTAGGCAAACAGAACAGTTTTGCCAGCATTCCAGACTTGGTTTCTGTCAGAAAAGGGTGGGGGGCCCTTAGGGCTGTTTCAGCCTTTAAGGGAGGTCTCATCCAAGTGAAGTTGAGCAGTAACTTAGTGGTTGCTACCACCCAACTTGCATGACTCACCCAGGCCTGGTTACTTGCTAGTGTTGTACAGCAGCCACCCCACAAAAGCCAGTGTGGCGTAACGGCTACAGTTTCAGAAGAGGATCTGCGAGTCCCAGGCTCAAATCACCCCACTGCCATGGAAAGTTACTGAGTGACTTTTGGCAAGTCACTCTTTCTCAGCCCAAGCTACCTCACAGGGCTGTTGTGAAGATAAAAGGACGGAGAGGAGAATGATGTGAGCTCCTTTGGGTCCCCCATTTATTTATTTAGTTATTATTTCCGCTTATATCCTGCCCTTTTCGCAAGCAGGCTTAGGAATGATCACAACAATAAATTTAATACAATCCTAAAATAAGTCGATTAGACAATAAATAACAATATTAAATCAATACAATAAAACCAATTTAAAACATTTAAAGTGGGCAGTGCAATATATTCAACTTCAGTTCCTACAGCTGGGAAATGAGTGGGTCCAGTGCTGAGCCATGGTGGTCTCATACAGCAGCAATAATAATAGTAGGGAGGCCAGCTGGTAGATGCCCGCTGCCTCAATCAAAGGCCTGGCGGGACAGCTCTGTTTTGCAGGCCCTGGGAAACTGTGACAGGTATCACAGGACCCTGATCTCAATAAGAAGCATGTTCCACCAGACTTGAAGCTAGGCGGGCACCTTTTGGGCCAGGACAACCAGCAGATGGCTATCTGCAGAGTGCAAGGTTCTTCAGGGCACATATGGGAAGAGGCGGTCCCGTAGATATGTTGTAGAGTATAAATGAAGTAAATTTTTTAAAAAGATGGTGGCAGGTAAAAGGTAGGTTTCTTGGTGTGTGGGAAAGGAGAAAGGTGAGGTCATGGGGGTTGCCAGGAGGAGTGAAAGAGAATAGTATGGGGAAGGGGATACAGGGGGAAATGAGGTGCCCTACACAAGTATTTGTTCAATCTTCACCAAGAAACTGGGCCAGGTGGCTGGCACCGCACAAGTGGGCTGTAGTTTTCCCAAGGTAGAGGCTGCCTGAGAAAGGGAAAGAGGGAGAGATGAAGAAAAAGGGGGCAGATAAATGTAAGGTGGCTGGTGGGTGAGAAGGAGAGAAGGCAGCAGGAAAAGGGGAGAGGTTATGGGGGCTTTCAGGGAAGAGAAGGAGAAAAAAGTGGAGAAGAGAAAAATGAGATGCCCTCAGCCAAGTCCTTGTGGGTTCTCTGCTTGTATGATCCAAGTGGCAAGAGCTGCCCTCCTACATTTCTGAAGTCTGTTTTCCACCACAAAAAGAAAGGCCCTTGGCAGCAAGCCTAGCCACACCCACTTCCATTCCATGGGAACAGAGATATTGCTCTGCAGACAGCCATCAACAGTAGGGTGATCAATCCTTATACCGCCACCACAAGAAACAATATCCTTAAGGCACAGAATAAGGTAAAGGTTTCCCTTGTTCGAAAGCCAGTCGAATCCGACTCTAGGGTTGCGGTGCTCATCTCTGTTTCCAAGCCGAAGAGCCAGCACTGTCCAAAGATATTTCCGTGGTCATGTGGCCGGCATGACTAAACACCAAAGCACACGGAACGCTGTTACCTTCCCACTGAAGTGGTACCTATTTATCTACTTGCAATTTCTTGCTTTCGAACTGCTAGGTTGGCAGGAGCTGGAACTAGAGACGGGAGCTCACTCCGTCACGCAGCACTCGATTCTCGAACTGCTGAATTACCGACCTTCCAGGCTGCAGTTCAGTGTCTTAACCACTGAGCCACCGCAGCTCCTAAGGGACAGAATACTCCCTTCCAAATGAGTAGTTCTGAGCATTCTCCAACTATAGTGGTAAACAGTGGAACATTAAAATGCCCAGCAGGGAAAGTGGATTTTTTAAATAGCCTTGTGCCATATATGAACTCTCTTCAGCATGACTGCTCCCAACTTTTTCATTTGTTTGGTTATATAAAGTGTTCTTCCACCCTGCCTTTCCACTATCTGCATCCAAGATGGTTTTGGGAGGCTGTGTTCAATTGTGCCTCTTGCACACACTGGAGTGTACACCTAAGAATGTTACGTGAATTTGTGCTTGCAGAACCAAAGCAAAGTAGCATGCTGTATAATGATCAGATTTGCATGTGCAAATGCCCAGGGCAAATATTGACTTAACCTTGTTGAGTACAGATACAGATAAAATGGAAACAAGGAATTATATTAACACAGAACATTCATATTACAAAGTTTCTTTCCCCCTTCACAAAGTGGTTCAGTCTTATCTCATGGATGAAAATTATATCATAATAGATAAATTGTAAAAACTTGGGGTCCTGGGTTTAATTAACCATCCTGTCACACCTGTCCACAGATGCTGCAGCCAAATTGAAAAAAACAACAACAACAGAAAAGTCTTTTGAATATTTTTCAGTCTTGGATATAACCACCAAAACAAATGCGCACCCACTCAAAAGCACAGTCATTTAATAAGTTCTTCAATAAGCATTAGTTCTTCAAACCATAAATGGTTCTAGAATGATTCTGAAATATTTCCCATTTCACACTGGGATTGATTGCTCACAATATCACAAAAGTCCCTAACTTTAAAATTCTCTAATATCCCACATGAAACTGAGCATCCCAGAGACTGCATTACTTGGTCTCTCCCTCCAAAAGGAGAGCAGAAAGTAACTCCAGACTTTGCACCCTTCACCAATCCCTTTCATCATGGTTTACAAAGGCAGCTGGCAGCCTCTCTCCATATGCTGGTGGTACTACGTGGTCATGTTAAAAGCAACTCGTCCCCTTCCAAAAACAAACAAAAAAAATCATGTCAATCAGTCTGCCCACTGATCGATCTTAAATTGCTCTCCTACAGTTCCCACATCCTACCGTATAAATATACACAGAAACCATATAAAGCATATGGAGGGTAATTGCTTCAAACGGGGAATGAAAATAATCTACACTGCAGCCTTTCAAAGATCCCGTCCATAATCCCAAAAGATTCAAAAGCATTACCTCACCGCTGCTTTGAGACAAACTGAGCATTCACTCTGGGTCCTACCCAGCATTCCCTGGTCCACACAAAGACAACAGAGGTGTGACCAATCACATTGTGGCTAGCGAGCGCTGTTTGAAAGCTCCCTCCTTGCACTGCCCATTGACACGCTAGCTGGCAGCCTGCTGTTGTTGTCATGGCAACACATCCCGGCTGCTCTCCACTGAGGCTTGTTACATTACTCAGCCCCCCCTCCCCTTTTTACCATTCACTTTTGCTAATTAAAAATTTAGGCCCATGTTTTGCTTGTTGGAAGCAAACAGAAACAAAACAGTCTCCTCGCCTACAAAAGAGGCGAAATAATTAAAATAAATAGAATCCTTGTTATAACCAAATCCACAGACAGCTGCATAGACCTGGACAGATGGAAGTGACCACGGAGGCTGGTCTGCTACAAAATGAAAACGAGCAACGACCCAGAGACACTCCTCCAGCCAGTTCTAGAGCTTGCAGCTCAAACGGCACCAGAAGCATCGCCGATCTCTCTTCGGAGACCGTTTGCTGCTGCAGCTGATTACTCGCGGATTCTCTCCTGGTACGACACTGAATGTTAATACAGGACCCATGCATTCCCAAAAATGTCAACAGGATACTGGAAAGAAGGGTTGTGTGGGAGAAGATCATAGGTATGCTGCCAGCATGGTGCAGTGCATGAAAGAGGGAGAGCGGGATGGGGGGAAAGGAGGCACGAAGGAAGGAGAGCGTGGAATTTGTGCTGTGCAGTTTGTAAAATGGAATCGTCACAGTGACTTCATCATTACACAATGTTTTGTTAATCAGGACTGCTTATGCCATATTGCTCACCAAGGGAAAACGACAATTCAGAAAAGGTCAGATCCCCTAACATGATAACAGCAGCAAAGATCCCAAGAATACAACAAACGCATCAACAAAATGCAACATGTATAATGAGATTTAATTAGTAAAATATATTCAACCTGTGCCACCTACCACAATGGAGCAGGGAGGGCATATGCATGGTACAGATCCCTGACAACAATTCCGCCCCACCCATAAAATGACAACACAGCTATGGAGTGATCACTGAACCCTCAAATTCACTCTCAGCTTCTGACAACTTAATAATGAGAAAGTATATTGACTAAGAGGCCATGAAATCTTCTTAACCGTAAAGAAAAGAGACATTTTTGAGCACTTGAGTGCTGATCTTGAACTCCATGCCACCTGGGATGGCAGACTTGCAACCTAATCTCATGCAAGTTAGCAGCCCATTAAAAAAAAAAGTTCATTAGCCCAGCTGTCCAAATGGACCTGTGTTTAAATCGTTCGTAAGGCCACTAACTGCCAAAAAGGGGGAGAAAGAATCTCTTCTAGTTTAGAAATTATCACCTGGAAGCACAACACTCCTTTTCACATCTCTGTTGTCTTGATCCCTTGCAAAACAGCAGGACAGACCATGCACGGAGGAGACAGTTGAGAACACATGCCAACTACTTTCTGTCAGCAGCACCAATAACTGAAGAAATAAATAAAGACACACCACTGTCCCCTAATGAAACTTGAACTGCTGCACTGGTTGCCTGTGATAACTCACTCAACATTCCTTTGTCTTAACTTTCAAACATGCTTCTGAGCTCAGTTTTCATCTCACAGGCACACATCCACACAGATCTTGCACCGAGAGAGGATTTACTCTAGTGGAATGGGTTGAAGCCTACATTTTCCCTGCAAATGGAAGAGCATCTTTCCTTGCTTTCCTTTTTGCCCCCAGCAGCCTCCTTTGACATCTGAAAAGCACTGCTGGAGGAGGATGAGATCCCCCCTCAAGGACTAAAAAGCCACAGGAGCCAGAGAGCTGCAGTGAGGAAAAGAACTGAGCAAAATCACTCTCTCACATCCCTAGAATGCAGCATTACTGTGCTGGTGGATGGCAGCACATGTGCAACCTTCACAGGTATCAGCAGAACACTGGCCGTGCAAGGTGCAAAAAATGGGTGAAACTGGGAGTAAAGCATGAGAGGACTGATGTTTAGTCAGGGTTCTGTGGTGACTCAGAGACTGCCCCCCCTCCGTGCCAGTGTAAAGTTATATTTGCAAAAGAGGAGTGGGTAAGGAAAAATATTCCAAATGGAAACAATGGAAAGTCTCAGATTACTCTCGTCCCCTCTTCCTCTTCTACGTCCACATCAAATTCCAACTGACAGCAGCCACCAATAGCATAGCAATTCCAGAAAGGGAATATATAATCAAAAAGTGTTGTAATTAGAACAGATAAGTCAAAAAAGCGAGCCAAGCGACAAACTGCAAGGCAATTTACACATGACTACTGGAAAGATATGCCCAAACATTTCACAGGAAAGGATGAAAATCAACCTTAGGCGAATTTACAAATTCCTACAAACATCAAGAGGATCTAAAGGTGGTGGATAGGTAGTGGTGGTGGAGTTATCAACTTGTGAAAGACTGATGAAAAAGATCACAAAAGTAGATTCATAGTGTGGCAATAATCCTTAAAAGTCTCTCCTTTCCTTCAGGGCTGTGATTGTCAGCCAATCGGAGCCCATAAAACTCCACTAGATGGGAGGGGGTGAGCCAGCTTCAGAAGGGGGAGGAAACCTTTTTTCCCTTTTGGATAGGGATTTTGTGGCTCTGGAAAGTGTGGGGTGTGGCTTTTAACTTAGAGGGCATGGCCCCATCCAGCCCCACCATAGCTATGTGCCTGCTGAAGCTTTCCCCTGATGTTGCCTCCTGGCTCTGGGATTCAGAGGATTAGTGCCTCTGAATGTGGAGGTTCCTCTCAATCACCATGGCTAGTAGCCACTGACAGACTTTTCCTCCATTAACCTATCTAATCCTCTTTTAAAACTGTTTATTCCTGTGGCCATCACTATACCCTCTGGCAGTGAATTCCACATATTAATCACTCTCTGTGTAAAGTAGTATTTCCTTTTGTGTGTCCTAAACCTACTGCCCATCAGCTTCATTGGATGCCCTCGAATTCTAGCATTTCGGGAGAGGGAGAAAAAGTTATCTTTGTCAACTTTCTCCGTCCTATGCATGATTTTATACATCTCTATCATGCCCTCGCCCTTAGTTGTCTCTTCTCTAAACTGAAAAGTCCCAGATTCTTCAGCCTTTCCTCATAGGGAGGGTGATCCGACCTCCAATCGTCTTGGTTGCCCTCCTCTGTACTTTTTCCAGCTCTGCAATGTCCTATTTGAGATACCGTGACCAGAACTGTATACAGTATTCCAAATAAGGCTGCACCATCGACCTACACAGGGCCATTACAATAAACTGCTGCACTGGTTGCCTGTGATAACTCACTCAACATTCCTTTGTCTTAACTTTCAAACATGCTTCTGAGCTCAGTTTTCATCTCACAGGCACACATCCACACAGATCTTGCACCGAGAGAGGATTTACTCTAGTGGAATGGGTTGAAGCCTACATTTTCCCTGCAAATGGAAGAGCATTTGCAGATTCTTCAGCCTTTCCTCATAGGGAGGGTGATCCAACCTCCAATCGTCTTGGTTGCCCTCCTCTGTACTTTTTCCAGCTCTGCAATGTCCTAGTTGAGATACCGTGACCAGAACTGTATACAGTATTCCAAATAAGGCTGCACCATCGATCTACACAGGGCCATTACAATACTGGCCGTTTTATTCTCAAGCCCTTTCCTAATAAACCCTAACATAGAGTTTGCCTTGTTCACTGCTGCAGCACACTGGGCTGACACTTTCATTGAATTATCCACTACGACCCCAAGATCTTTTTCCCTCTGAGTCTCAGCAAATTCAGACTCCATTAGCCTAGACTTGAAGTTGGGATTTTTTGTCCCAATGTGTATCATCTTACACTTACTAACATTGAACTTCCATTTGCCATATTGATGAACAATCATCCAGTTTATGTAGGTCCTCTTGGAACTTTTCACAGACAGCCTTGGTTTTCACCAAGAATCCTGAATAGTTCTGTGTCATCTGCAAACCTGGACACTACACTACTCACCCCTAGTTCCAGATCATTTATGAATGAATTAAATAGTAATGGCCCCAATACTGATCTTTATGGGACCCCACTGCTTACAACCCTCCATTGTGAGAACTGTCCATTGATTCCTACTCTTTGCTTCCTGTCATTTAATCAGCTTTTAATCCATAAGAGAACCCGCCCACTTATCCCATGACTGCTAAGTTGACTGAGGAGTCTGGTGAGATTCCTTGTCAAAAGCTGTTTGAAAGTCCAGATATATAGCGTCTACCAGGTCACCGTTATCTACATGCTGGTTCACTTTCTCAAAGAACACCCAAAGCTTGGTGAGGCAGGGCTTCCCTTTGGAGAAGCCCTGCTGATTTCCCTCAGCAGACTTTGTCCATGTGCCTAACAATTCTATCTTTGATTACAGTTTCTACTAATTTGCATGGGACAGATATTAGGCTGAATGGCCTGTAATTTCCCAGTTCTCCTTTGGATCCCTTTTTTAAAATTGGTGTCACATTTGCTACTCTCCAGTCTTCTGGTACAGCGGCTGAATTTAGTCATAGGGTACATATATGGGTTAGTAGAACAACTATCTCACATCTGAATTCCCTAAGACCTCTCAAGTGTATGCCATCAAGACCTGGAAACTTATTAGTTTTTAGTTTCTGCAGTAGGTCTAGAACTTCATTTCTGGTCACCTCAATTTGGCTCAGTTCTTCAGACTCCCTTCCTGAAAATAGGGGCTGTGGCATGGGTACATATGCCCCACAAGTTCCACAGTGAACACAAAAGCAAAAAAGTAATTGAGCTTCTCTACCAACTTCCCATCGTTTTAGAGCAATCCTTTGATTCCTTTGTCATCCAAAGGCCCCACTGCTTCTCTGGCTGGTTTCCTGCTCCGTATATATTTTTAAAAATGTTAATCCTTTGTCTTGATGCTTTTAGCAACCTGCTCCTCAAAATCTCTTTTTGCATGCCTAATTATTGACTTACATTTCTTTTGTCAGAGCCTGTGGTTCCTCCTGTTAATTCATTCAGTCAGACCTTCCACTTTTTAAAAGAAGCCTCTTTATTTTTTATAGTTTCCTTCACTTGCATTATTAACGATGCAAGCCTTCTTTTAGATGTGGCACAGTGCCTTTCCTAACCTGTGGAATGTATTCTATTTGAGCTTCAAATAGACCTCGACAGCCCAGGCTAGCCAGATCTTGTCAGGTCTTGGAAGCTAAGCAGGGTCGGCCTTGGCTAGTATTTGGAAGGACAACCTCCAAGGAATACCAGGGTTGTGACGCAGGGGCAGGCAATGGCAAACCACCTTTGAAATGTTTCTGGTCTTAAAAACAAGTCTAGCTTGCTACCTAGTGGTGCATAACGCTAAAAGAACTGGAACTTCTGTCTGGCAGACAATCTTAGGATCTCCAGGCTATACTACACACACTGCCATATTATAATTATAGTCCGGGCAATATTTTTTAAAGTGTGAATTGTATTTCGTACCAGTACTTACCCCCCCCCCAAGAATGGCAGAGATTCTTCCTTTATTTCTGACTGAAGGGATATCTCTTCCAAAGTGATCCCTACAGTATATATATCATCCTGAAAGTATGATTTTATGCATATGCAAACTGCAGAACATTTATCAATTAATGAACTGAATACTCATATAATTTTAACATTAGAATCAAGGATTAATCAATTAAGATTTTTTAAAAAACTAAGATGGACTATTCTACAACTGTTGGATGAGCCAATGCAAGCAGCAAGGGCTATAAACTATTCTTAATCATACTTTTTCCTACAGCCTCTGAATTCTGATTATATAAATGTTTTGTGAGAGCAGTGGAAAGAAAATCAGAAAAATTCCTGCTTCAATAGTGAACCTTCACAAGGCTCCAAAGAGAGAAGAATTGTGAATGGGGAACAAGCAGAAAAGAATTCAGGATAAACAGTAACTTTCCAGAAATTATTTTGGGGGAGGAAAAAAGAAAAACAAACGATTATGGAAAAGAAGGAATCTCAAATTCTTGCCAAAGGTTGAATGTGAATATTCTAGCTTATCTGCAACTGGAAAGAATGATCCCCTTAGGCTTGTAGCTGTAAAACAATGCATATTCACAAATATTCAAAATGTGAGACATTTCCAGGGTTTTCCTACTCTAATTCTGAATGAAAAAATTCAAATTCAAAATCTGAAGTTGTATGTGAAATTCAAATCTGGAGGCCACAGACATGTCACATCTCTTGAAAACATCTTTGATAGGCATCAAATTAAAAAAAAACCCTTCATAATCTGTCAACTGTCAAACAGTAAGTAACGGTTGCATTTCATCTATCAAATGCTATCAGGTTAACTACAACTGCTGCCAGATTTAAAAAATGCTATTACATACCAACCATCAAACAGTGTTGCATATTATAAGTACAATACTGAATGCTAAGCAGCAAAGACCGTCTCCTGTTTGAGGAACTCTTGTTGTTTCTTCAGAAGCTTACCAGTGGTTCCTCAATGACCAAATGATTGCAAAAATAGAATTAACATAATGAGAATTCCCACACCCATCCCACTTTCCAAATAATGCTAAAGAACTGGTAGCCTAACCATAATTTATTTTAAATCCTGTCTTTTAAACATATATTCTACCTAAATCATGTTGTTGTGATTGGGCCCATTCTCAACATACAGCTGTAACCTAAATCCCACTATTGTAACAAAGCCAATGTATTGTCCATACGGTTAACTCAGACATGTTCAATTTCCATAATAACCTTCTGAATAACTTATTTGCCATTCACTTTTTAGGATGCCCTTGAGTGCTGGCAATTCTCTCCCCCTCCCCTTAACAGTATTCAATTATTACATTTCCTCACACCTGGCTGGGAGTAAATGTGAACTGTACTGAGCTCCACCAGCAGTCAGCAAACCAACATAAAACACATTACAGCCCACAATGTTTTATATTCCAATTCTAGCACAGATAAAGTAGTTGCAAAATAGGCAGGCAGTGTTACTTCGCTTCTCAATGGTAAACAATATGCTTGATGTAATTATAGCACATCATATTCTTTATTTAATTAAAACCCTCCTCTTCACATAACACTTTAATTAATAACAAATGAATATAAACCTTCAACATCCATTCTTCTCATCCATATTACCAGATGAAACCCCTTCAAACAAACCCAGGACAATGTGCTTCTACTCCCTCCTCCTTTCTTTTGTGTGCGAATATTACACCCTTCCTTTTGTACAAACTAAGCATAGCGCAACTAATGTTAACACTAACCAGGGTCAGAGTCAAACCAGTGTTTGTAACTGGAACTGAATTTGTGGATCCTAGTTGTTATTAATACTGATGCATGCATAAGACCACATGATGGTTAGCTCGAAAATGGAAAGGCAGAGAGAACTTGCATGGGTAAGGAGTTAAGGAAGAGCATAATCTCGGGGTGCACATGTAGTCCAGTGGGGCCACACAACCATGGTTGAACTACCGCAACATTCTGATCCTACTTCCGGGTTTTTTTTCTCTCTCTCTATTTGCATGTGTAAGGCCCTGAGATGCAACAAAGAAATTTCAGGGGGGGGGGGGGGGGTTTTTTTTTAAAAAAAAAAAACTGTGTGTTATGTGACATCCTCTGCAGTAGATCCTTCCTGGGGGGGGTCTAGGGTTGAGAATACTGTCTTTCAACCTAGAAAACAACTGAGCAGGGGTATTCTGCCCAGCAAAACAATAACAAAGCAGTACTTGACTCATAATGGAGTCTGATTTTATCATGGGACAAGGATGCAGCGCCATTGTAAGGCAGGCCACTTAGTAAAAATGCAGTACGACCCACCCAACTGTTTGCGTTGTGCAACCCTGGCACAAACCAACAGCATGCTTTATTCCAGTGGTTCCCAAACTTTTTCAGACCACTGCCCCCTTGGTTCCAACTGCCCCCTCTGGTTCCACAAACTCACCCCCAGTGTCCCTCCCCTATAAAAAGCATTATTTAGAACAGCAGCTGGCACAACTCACTGAGGAAGACAACAATAAAATTCAAAACAGTAACAATTAATTGCACATTCATTCAAAACCCAATTACAACTTTTTAGTTTATTCAGTAGATTTGATGAACTTGATCCAGTGATACCAGCTTTTCAAAGTCTGACATTTAGCAAGAATCTTAGATACCACATTTAGTAATTACTTCACTGTTCAGTGAATTCTTAATGCAATGGATGGGCTTGATGAAGCTATACCAGTTTCCCAATGTCTGGTTTAAAGTCACTCAGTAGAAGTCTTAGATCACCATGTTTAGCAACCTGGAGTAGATTTCTTTGCTTGGAGAGAAGTTGGATAACCACACTAAAATCACACTAAAACCAAAAAAATATGATGTTGGACATGCACCAAGGAGCTTCTTAACCACTGTCCACAGTGCACTGTCCAGAGTGCAGCATTTCCTTCCGTAACCAAAACTCTTGGTATGTTTCCTTAACTCTTTGGCTTTAGCTCAATGTCATTTTGTAGCTCAATTAGCCCAATTTACGTAGTATTGGCAAATGGATTTATCACCCAATCTGGAATTTTCACCGAAAGAAGATCCCCAAATCACTTCATGCAGCATATCCAAACAGTCACAAAAAAACTTGCAGATCATCATCTTGCATCCCACCTTTATCTTCTAGCTCAGACAAGCTCAGAAATTGGTATAACTTCTGACGGCCTATATTGCATTTGAATAGAGTTAACTTTGAAATAAATGTAAAGAAAAGAGATTTGCCCTTAATACAATTGATCTCATTTCCTTGCAACTGCAAATTCATTTCACTGAACTTTGCAAATAGCTCTGATAAATAAACAATGTCATGCCTGATATCTTTGAATTTATCACTGAGCAAAACATTTATGTCTTCAAAAAACTCCAAACAGTGTCAAAAAGGTCATAAAAGCATCTCACACAGTTGCCTTTTGATAGCCAATGCACTTCAGTATGAAGCAGCAAATTTTCAAAATCTTCATCCTTCTCACCATAGAGATCCCAGAATAGTTGATCATTGAGATAATGGACTTTACTTTTATGCAGTGCAGTAATGACAGTGTGTAATGACTTCTGCAGACAATCACCAAGGTTTTCTTGCAACCAGATGTTGGCAATGAATGACACAATGAATGGTAAAAATATTTGGCACTGCTTTTTTCAAGTAAGCAACACACCCATGGTAGCAACCAGTCATTGACAGTGCTCCATCAGTTGCACAAGCCAGTATGTTAAGCAGACCATTGGTCACTTACCATGAAAGGTCTGTGTTTTCTGAGGAAAGAAGCGCATTTTGTGGGTGATTCCCACCATCCTTCCAGGGAGGCAGGAATGGCCAGGTTGGCCGCTACTAGAGCCAGGGCCTTTTCAGTGGCGGCTCCACACTCGTGGAATGAGCTCCCGGATAACATCAGGGCCCTGCGGGACCTTTTACAGTTCCACAGGGCCTGTAAAACAGAGCTCTTCCACCAGGCCTTCAATTAGGAGCCGCCACTGATGAATGTGCCACTGGAACACGCTATGGCCCATATAAAACACCGGTGGATACTGTCTCCCTTGAGGGGATTGTATATTGATGCTGCCATCATCTGCACTGTTCCTGTTAGATTTTATGATGTTAGGTAGTTGTTTATGTATATTTTATTGTATTTTAGTGTATTGACTGTTTTATTGCTTTTAATGTTGTTTGCCGCCTTGAGCCGGTTCCCGGCACGAATTGAAAATAACAATAACAACAACAACAACATCTTTTTCCTCTTCCTGTTAAGAGTCGCAGGAGTCACCTGCCCTCTCAGTTCCAGTAACTCTGAAAAGCAGCTGAAATTATCTACATCTCATTCAATGTTTTAACACCTAATCAGGAACAGTAACAGGTAAATAGAAAGAACAAATAAGTAAGCAAACAATAAACACCAGAGAGGAGAAGAGAAGCAGCTTGATTAGACGACTTCAGGAGGGGCAAGATGTCCTCCTTTCCTCTGAAGAGAAGGACCCTCCATGGTAAGTGACCTGTTCTCTTTCTGAGGCGGAGGACATCTTGTGGGACCTCCCAAAGCAGTGTCCTCCGAATATGGGCAGGTCATCATCTAGGTATCTACGATATGCTGCAGAACTCTCTGACCAAAGGCAGCAACTGCTGAGTCTTAAGTATTTGATTTATAATATCTGATGAAGGTGAGAACAGACAACCAGGTGGCTGCTCCACACACTTCTTCCACCAATGTGTGGTTGGCAAAGGTTAGATTGGTAGCCACACTCCTTACTGAGTATGCCGTGATCCTTGCTGGAACTTCTAATTTTTGTAGTCTATAGTAATGTAATGCATGATTTGAGAGTGACCCTTATAGCAGACTTTGCACCCTGAAGAAAACAGCATAAATGTGGACGATTTGACAGATAGAAACTCTCAGTCTGCGGCAAGTGATGCTCTGTATTCTTGGTGCTTGGGGGCGGCATCAGTGGGAGGGCTTCTAGTGTCCTGGCCCCACTGCTGGACCTCCTGATGGCACCTGGTATTTTTGGCCACTGTGTGACAGAGTGTTGGACTGGATGGGCCATTAGCCTGATCCAGCATTGGCTTCTCTTATGTTCTTATGACAGATTACATCCCTCAAAATGTGGTAAGACTGTAGTGAGTGCTACCACCAAAAGTCAGACCATCTTGTAAGAAGGCTAGCACAGATTCAAGAGGAGGGTTGTGAGGATCCACTCCTTTCCTCCTACTCCATCTAGTGAAGGCTTTCCGTGAAGTGATATAAATTCCAATCATAGAGTGCCTCCTAGAGGCAAATAAGGTGTCCATCACCCTGGGAGAGTACCCTATTTGGATGAACCTGCTCTGCTCAATCTCCAGACAGTTGGGCATAGCCATTCTGGGTGGGGATACCAGATTGGGCCCTGTTGAAGCATGTTGGGAGATGCTGGTAGAGTTAGGGGAGGCACAGTCACCTTAAGGGCAGAAAAGCATGGATGGCGAGACCATGACAGTGCCACCACTATCATCTCCACCTCCTGTTCCCTGATTCTTCCTATCACCTTGAGTATAACTGGGATCAGTGGAAAGGCATAGAGGAGATCTTTCGGCCATGGCAACATCAGAATGGCCATCACTTCAGTCTTGTGATAAAAGTATCTAGTGAAGTAGTAAGGGGTCTAGTGATTGGATGGTGATGTGAAGTGATCCACTAAAGGGGTGCCTAGTGAGTTGTGAGCAGATGGAACAGATTTCTCTTGAGGGACCATTCCCCTTGTCATATTGTCTCTTGGCTGAGCCAGTCTGCCTGTACGTTTACTGCACCCTTGATGTGATCTGCCCTTATGGACACTAAATTCTCCTCTGACTATGTCATGATCTTAATTGCTTCCTTGTGGAGTTGCAATGACTTGGACCCCCGACACACAGTTGTTGGGATATGCCTTGGCAGAGATATTCTCTATCCTTATAAGCACATGTTGACCCATTACCTGAGCACCCAAGTGCAGTAGGGTGATAAGGATTGCTCTGAATTCCAAAAGGCTGACAGGAGGACCTTTCTCAGTGTTGGACCACTGCCCTTGTATTGGAGAGTTGTTTACGGTCACTCCCCATCCCAGAAGCCTGGCATCCAAGAAAATTCTGTCTCATTTCTGGGATGTAATACTGTTCCCCTTGCAGAAGGCTTGTCCACCACACTAAGCTGATTTTTACTGGTAATGGAACCCTTATAGAGAGGTCTTGTCTTTGCATCATCTGAAACTGAGAAGGACTTGCAGGGGTCCTGTATGTAGATGACCCCACCGAATCATGTTGATGCTGGGTATGAGCATTAATTTGGCCAACATCATTAGGGAGGATGACTTGCTCCTTACGACCAACCTTGACATGTCTCTGGTTTTTTCTGCTTTGCTCTTTGTGAGAGACAGTTGGATCTGGTGTTGATTATCAATGCCATATGTTTTATCTCTTGGGATGGCTGCAATGAACTCTTCTATCTGTTGATCATAAATCCATGCTCTCACAAGCATCGTATGGTCGACTCTGTGTCCTTTAGAGATTTGTCTCCGGAGCTTGATCTGATGAGTAAATCATCTAAGTAAGGATGAATATGAATGCCTTGTCTTTGTAGATGGACAACAGGGTTTATCAGCATCTCGGAAAACACCCTTGGTTTTAAAGAGACGACTCAGAAGAATGTCTGCTTCACTTTGCAGCCAAAATCTGTGGTCTTGTATTTGTAGACTTCTTCTGTTGAGGGTGAGTAGAGCCTGGCTTGGACATCATGTGAAATCATTAACACTTTGTGTTCCAAAGACAGAGTGCTTAAAGAGGCAGTTCCTCTTTCTTTGCCTCAGGAACTCTCTCAGACCAACAAAACTACAATGCTCAAAAATTATCTTCTCCAGTGTTGAGATTCACTTCGAATAGGTCCCACTATTATCAGAACAATACTGGTGACCTGTCAACTGTTTTTATTACAATGAGCCACTCTGACAACCATTATGGCTAAAAGGCAGCCTGCAAGTATTAATAAATAGAAGACTCCAGAGGCAGCATAGAAACCCCCAAAATAAGAGAATTAACAAAACCACTACTAACACAAACACTCAGATGCACAGAGCTCCTCATCATTACATTAAATATTGCTCTTTTTTTGCTCTGAAGTCACAGCCAACTTATAGCGATCCAACGGGGTTTTAAGAAAGAGACAGTCACAGGTCTCTCATCCAGTTACTGGTTAGCTTCCAAGATCTCACAAGATTGGGATAGCCTGGGCTATCCAGGTCAGGGCAAACATTGCTTGCAGTGGTGGAAAGAGCTGTCAAGTCACACCTGATGTGGCAATCCCGTAGGGCTTTCAAGGCAAGAGATGTTCAAAGGTGGTTTGCCATTGCCTGCCTCCGGATCATGACCCTGGTATTCCTTGGTGGCCAATCCTCCTTAGCTTCTGAGATCTGAAGAGATCAGGCTAGCCTTACTTGATGTTAAAGCCAAAAATGGGCAACTTGTTCTCAAAATTATTATATTTTTCATTCTAAAGTAACAGCAGAACATTAGTTGTCCTCACTCCCCCCAATTCCATTCACTAAAAAAGTTCCATTCTGAGTATAAAAAAAACACAACAATACATCATACATAAAATGCTGTTGCCATGCGACTAATAACCAGCCTCTCTCTGTTTCCTTTCATAAGTAATCCTTCAAGTGGGGAAACCACTCTGTAAAACTGCAGGGATTCAAGTAAGAACATCTGTAACCCTTAGCAGCCACTGATGATGCAGATGCAAAAAAAAAAAAAGGTGCCGTGACTGGCAAGCTCAAAAATAAGCACTGCATTGACCAGTAAGCATTATTGTTTGTTTCCTTTCCAATGACACTCTGCAAAGCAAAAATGCATTAGGATGTTTGAAAAGGGTAGATGCCCTGTCTCCACCGGTCTGGTAAACAATCCATTAGAAACTGACAGGGCAGCACAAAAAACACATTAACACACACACACAAAACAGACACCATCACTCCTGCGGCTGCACCTCATTCGGCAAGGGAGCCAGCAGGTAACTTTGCTCCTGTAAGCTATGCCAAGCATCTCTGTTCTGTCTTGATTGAAGCCAGTGATTAATCACCCTCCAGTGGAGCAACGCATGCAATGCAGACCATAGAAATAGAAAAACACCGTGGGAATTTTACGCCTTGCTGGGAAATCTTTTCATCTACCTCTAAAACTGAAAGTGGTGCAACAAATGAAGTAGAAATACAAGACAGGGGTTTTGTGTGTGTGTGTGTGTGTGTGTGTGTGTGTGTTTATGACTGAACATGTGTGATGGTATTCCCAAGACTTGCTGCAAAGGACAACAATTCCCTTTCACTTCAGCTGATTGTAAAAAGGTATGCAAACCTTTATCAGCAATCAAGATAAGCCGTCACCTGAGTTGCACGGCTTGGCCACCCACAGGCACATCTTACTATATGAACGTGGGTTCTTGCAGTTAGTTCTTGCTCATGGCGCTCTCTTGTAGACCTATGCCCGCCTTTGCTGTTTGATCTTGGGCACCAGACCAAATTTATGGAATTTCTGGTGGAGGAAGCATCTTTGGATTTGCATCAGAGGAGGAGGGAGGAGGAGGAGAGGGAGGAGGAGGAGGAGATTGGATTTATACCCCGCCCTTCACTACCCAAAGGTGTCTCAGAGCAGCTTACAAACTCCTTTCCCTTCCCCTCCCCACAACAGACACCTTGTGAGGTAGGTGGGGCTGAGAGAGCTCTTGACAAACTGCTCTTATTCAAGAACAGCTCTTATCAGAACTACGGCTTGCCCAAGGTCATCCAGCCAGGTGCGAGTGGAGGAGTGGGGAATCAACCCTGGTTCTCCCAGTTAAGGAACCTGGAGACCCACAGATTTCAGAACATGATTTCAACTCCAAGTCTGGCGTATTAATCACTGGTGTATGGTTAAATATACCGCCCTAACAACACTCTAGATAAATATATTCTGGGCATTTTTCATATCTACTGAGGATAAAGGAACCTCTCAACCAAGAAATGGTTTCAGACAATAATTAACTAAACCCTAACACCACCCCCCATTGTAAAGCTTACTGTGCCCTCTCTTACTGCTTGGGGACACAGGTGTCTGTAGCCTCACCACAACCTAGAATCATTGCAAAGCATTGCCATGAATATGAGGATACATTTACAGACAACAGTATCTCATCAGACAGTTGATTGACTGCAACTGCTATACACTAGGGCAATTTTTTCCATATCACAAGCTATAGCTGACATATATTTTAGCTCAAAATCCCACAGTTTGGATATTTTTTAGGAAGTTATCAGAATCACATTGGAAAAGATTACTAAATTACATATTCTAGGATGTTACTCTGGTTTTTAGTTTTCATACAGCACTCAAGTCTTTAGCCTTTCATTTATGGAATTATAAAGAAAACTGCAAAAGGAAGTAATAGCTTATTAACATTACATGTATGCTTGTGAACTCCCCCTTCTACCTTTGCACTACTATTCCCCGTTGCACTTCCCTTTCTGCAGCAAGCCAGTGTTTGCCATCACATCCCAATCAGCAAATACAGCTTGTTCTTATACTTGCACACTCCCCTTGCTCCTCTCTCACATGCAGAGCAAAACTGAAAGTATTGGTTTATGGTATTTCCCAGGTATACTTGGGTATTCAGGATTCTTGGGAATACTGGTATCTTTGTTGTTGTTCAGTCCCACAGTCGAGTCCGACTCTTCGCGACCCCACGGACCAGATCCCGCCAGGCCCTCCTGTCTTCCACCGTCCTCTGAAGTTTGCTCAATTTCATGTTCGCTGCATCTATGACACTGTCTAACCATCTCATCCTTTGCCGTCCCCGTCTTCTTTGACCTTCAATCTTTCCCAGCATCAGGGTCTTCTCCAGTGAGTGCTCCCTTCTCATTTGGTGGCCAAATGGTATCTAAGCCCCATGTATTAATTGAAAAATTCAGGGCATATCTAAGGGAGGCATTTTAAAGATCCCAGACCTGGGGCGTTTCCTCTTTAACAGGCTTCCTGGGCAACAGGAGGGAGGGATCACTTCCAGCGCAACGTGGGTCACAGCTGGCACAAGGCTCAGCTGGCCCATGGAAGGGGGCAGCTCCTGGCCAGAGCTATGAATCTAGCTGGCTCCTTCTCCCTCCCTCCTTTGTGGGGGCAGACCCTTTTGTGCAAGGCTGTTTTTCCCTCCCAGCTAGGGGCCAGTTTGGTGTAGTGGTTAAGAGCGGCAGACTCTGGACCAGTGTTCCCTCTAAGCTGAGTTAGTGTGAGCTAGCTCAGTTTTTTAGCCTCCGGCTCACACATTTTTGACTTAGCAAACTAAATTATGCAGTAGCCGAATCGCTCACTCACAACTTTAATGCCAGTAGCTCACAAAGTAAAAACTTTGCTCACAAGACTCCACAGCTTAGAGGGAGCATTGCTCTGGACAACGGGGTCCAGTTACCCACTCTTTCACATGAAGGCGGCTGGGTAACCTTGAGCCAGGCACAGTTCTTTCATTTGGTTGAAAAACAGTCATTCCATCCCCCCCAAAAAGTCCACCATAGAGAATAACAGAACCCAAATAAGTTAGGTATCCCAGAAAAACCCAAATCCTGAAACAGTATTGGAGGACCTAAATACCTTTTCTGAAATCTGAAAAATACCATTTTTTTCAGGTGCACATACCTACAAGATGGCTTCAACTGAACTCCACGCATGGGAGAAAGGAACAGAGCCACCACAAGAACAAGCTGCCTTTGTGCCCCTTACAGAAAAACAGAGGTTTGGTGTGACCTCCTGGGCAGAATTAGAAACCGTGGCTTGAAGTCGGCTTCTAATTCTGGTTTGGAGAGCAGGGAAAAGAAACAAGCAAACCAGAGTACCAATTATATAATGTTAAACTGTCATTTAGGGTTACATGTGAGTCATCCCATCATGTCATGATACAGACTTGGGATTGGTAGGCAGGAAAAACTCCCCCTTCCGTACCAACACCATGGGCATGCAGTTGCACTTGTGAACACGTACACCAGTAAATTATGTTCTGGGTGCCCAAAGCTGTGTCCATGATGCAGGTCCTTGAGTCACGGCAGAAATGGGTACAACACTCCTAAAAGTTTGCTTCAAGAAAAGTTTCCAAAATTGGAAGGACAGGACATTAGGAACACAGATAGCGATACCCAATTGCAGAAAGGTTTATATCTTCTTCAGAAAGTACAAACTTTTATGTAATAACACTAAAAGCACAAAACAGGAACAAGTGAAGGATCATAATATGTATTTCAAACTGTTCCACTTCGCATGATCACAAGCAGCATACCATGAAGGCGGGCACTATTTGTGTGTGTGTGTGTGTGTGTGTGTGTGTGTGTGTCTTTAAAAGTAAAATCACCAGAACTAAAAGGGAGAAAGAAACCAAGAATTCCTGCAATTAAAAGCTGATAGTTTTGCACCCCTAATACAGTAAAGCCATCTGTTTGGCATATCTCATTACAATGCTAACTTCCAAAAATGCAGAGCAATTTAAACCTCTAAGCCGTTCAACTTTACCAGAAGATGGGGATTATACTATTAGAGATATATTTTTCCACAAAGATAAAAAGAACATTGCTCATAGAACTTTCTAACACTACATTTGAAGGTACTGTGAAAAATGAAGGAATTCTGCTGGATATTAGAGAAGACTTTTTTTACAAGGTTGCATTCTTTTATAATTTATCTTTATAGTGAGTATTAGTGATGGCTACCAAAACAAGCCAAGTTCCTCAACATGTTAAGTAAGACTGACTAGGCAATCACATCTGACTGTATATTATACTAGTGGATTGCTATTAGTCTGCAATGAATATAACTGTACATAAACGCTGCAATGAAATGACACACATACATTGGATGACACAGTATGTCATCCAATAAACTTTTTGAGCTACTGAAGTTTTACTTGATAGTGGTATTTGATGCACACCTTCTTAATGATTGCCCTGGATTAGCCACACTGTTATGAATAGGTAATTTCACTGCTTCAAGACCAAGTTTCTATACTTACAACTTAAACATGCTACAGAACAGATGCATATGAAAGAGGTAATGGGACAACCGTGTACTGATTTTGAATTCATATTCCAGATGTTTGAATATTCAGATAAGGGACTGATATCTGCAGTTTATCATTTACTGAATACCGCTAATGCTCCGAAAATACTTCCTTACCAGAAGCTTTGGCAAAAAGACTGTGAGACTGAGCTTGATCAGAATTTTTGGAAAGAAGTATGGGAGACAAAAAATCCATATCCATGTTCTATTCCATTAGAATTACAGGATTTTAAGATCTTAACGAGATGGTATCTGACCCCCCAACGTCTCTCACACATGCAACCAACGATTTCCCCCAAATGTTGGAAAAAATGTGATAAGTTAGGTACATTTGCCCACGCTTGGTGGGAATGCGAACGGATTGCAGAATTCTGGGAGGACATAAAACAAATGGTACACAAAATCATAGGTATTGAAATCCCACTGAACCCTGAGAATCTCTTTCTCAAACATTGGCCACCTCACATTGAGAAGCACACTCACAAGCAGACCTTAGATGTGATGATATACGCTGCTCGCACAGCAATCGCTACTTGCTGGAAAGATCCAAATCCCCCAAAAAAGAGTTTATGGTACCAAAAGATGTGGGACCATTTTCTTATGGACTCTGTGACCAACAAATTGAACAGGATAGCACAGTACCCAATAGATAAACCTATAATGGATAAATGGAACCCTATATTAGAATTTTTAGCTTCAGAAGATTTCTTGCCCTCTTCCTGGCAGCAATTCCAGAGGTGGCTGTAAAGACTATTTCAACATGGAACACAACTCTATACTGCATGTTATATCCTACACCTCCTATACAAATAAGCAATACAGACACAATGCAATTTCATATTGGCAAATACATAGATGAATACTGTAGTTCTCAAGACATACCAGAGTGAATTAAATGTTTCCGAAATGTGAAAAGCACAAATGTAGTTTTTCAGATTTTTTATGTTACACAAAATTATTGGAATATTGTTATTATTATGGTACTTGACTTTTTTGTAACTTGTTTTATGATACAATAATTTTTTTAAAAAAAAGACCAAGTTCAATTATAATTCTTAGAGATATGTGTCATTTTCTAATTTTAACTATGTATAGTAATATTTTATTGGCACATATGAGATTTAGAAATATTATGCTAAATTATAAAGATATACTGTCAACATCAGAAATAACAAAACAATGCACAATATTGGGGAAAATAAATGTTACAATACCTTAAATGTTCACCTCCCAATTTAGAGGCTTTTTAGTGTTTGAAAGAACTGAAGAAGCAAATACAGAGTTAGATGTAAGAATTACAGAAAGAGAAATAAGAGGTTGGATCCAGCTTTTCCATTCACTCTTGCTTTTCCCTTTCTTACTACAGCCCACATGGTACAAGTCCTAAAATGCCCAGCATAGCCAAGGGGACCCCTCTTACTCTTTTCCACAGTGGAAAAGTTGGGCAGATCCATCCTGGTTAAAACAAAACAGGAAAAACAGCTGAAGGTATAACAGGAGTTTTAGACTTTATAGTTGATCAAAAAGGACTGATAGAGAGATCGGAAAAGCTGGAAATGGACATAAGGGTAAATGAAGCAATAGTTCCTAAAACTGAAAATAAATCTGCAACATGAGATACAAGGTAGAGAAACATCAAGTTCTCTATGGCAGGCTACCTAGAAAGGAACTACACGGTAGGGCAGGACTGGCCCATAGGCCCAGCAGAAAGATTCACCTGGGTGCAGCAGGGTGGGACCAGGCAAAGAAAGATGCAGTCAGGATACTCTCAGTGACAGGGCATCCTTGGCAGTCTTGCCCAGGGAAGCTCAAAAGAGTATGGAGATGGTGAACAAGACTAGGTAGAACATTGGTTCTCTGGGCCCAGGTGTTTTGAGGCAGGGCAGGGAACAGAGAAGGGTGGCGCTTAGCTCAAGGTAAAGGTAAAGGTTCCCTTGCTCGAAATCAGACACTAGGGTTGCGGTGCTCATCTCCATTTCAAAGCCAAAGAGCCAGCACTGTCCGAAGACGTTTCCGTGGTCATGTGGCTGCCATCCCTAAACACCAAGGCGCACGGAACGTTGTTACCTTCCCACTGAAGTGGTACCTATTTATCTACTTGCAATTTATTGCTTTCGAACTGTTAGGTTGGCAGGAGCTGGAACTGGAGATGGGAGCTCACTCCGTCATGCGGCACACTCGGGTCTTGGAACTGCTGAACTACTGACCTTCCACAGCCTGCAGTTCAGTGTCTTAACCACTTGAGCTCAAGAGCCAGATGTGAATCTGCAGCAATAAAAAGGGAGGAATAAGAAATGGGAGGAGGCTGGGCAGGAGAAATAGGAGGCGGGTTGCAGCATTGTGGCTTTTTTCCTATGTAATACATTGTAACCGGGGATGGGTGAAGTGAACCACAACTTCGGGTGCCTGGATTGATATATAAAGCAACCTGCATAAGGAAATAGTGCTCTGCTGCTTACCTGGTTTAAAACCCTTGGCCAGAATCACATTAGCCAGGAATTGTTTCTCATCAGGTAAGGTATCAAGATGGTGTGTGATATGTTCCCAAAAAAAATCTAATACCTCCCCCATTATGGTGTTCAAATTTGCCATACACAATGTGAGAGAAGCAGAGGTGTAAATCTTCCTACCCAGAGAATTTGTCTCCCTTCCTTATCAAAGGGAGAAGTATGGGCCCCAGAGCAGTGCTTCATCATGGACAATAGCATCCCCGATGTTACAACACTTGCTTGACATCATGAGGCAGGTGTAGGCTAAGCCTGCATCAGTGTCTCCCTCTGCTAGGAAGCTAGAGGTTATGCACAAAGTAGAGGAGGAGGGGTGCTACTTCCTCTTTATGCATCCCACAGCAAATTCACTGGTTACAGAAATCATCCCCTCCAGGCACTGAAAGTATTCTGGGTCTTGTTTAAACAAAATTAGATCAGTTACATATTATACTGAATTTGTTTTTCACTAACTGTTAACTTTTACACGGACTGTTTTAAATTTTTTTTGGCTTTTTGTTTTAACTGCTACACTGCTTACATTTCCATAATTAAAGACTGTATGGACTGTTCTGTAGCTGGAAGTCAATGAAGCCTTTATCAATATTCATGCCTTTCTCCCGGCCACAGCAAGCCACAGCCGGGGAGGGGGGATCACCCAGGAAAGGTTAAATGGCTGAGAGCCATTTAACCCATCTGCTGCAAGCCACTGCAAGCTTGGAAGCTGTGGGGGAGCAAAAGGGAACGCTGAAACGGCTTGCATCTATTTCAGCCTAGCAGCTGACAGCAGGGCCATAGCAAGGGTTTTTTTTTCTTCAGGGGGCATTTAAACAAGTCAGAGGGCATCCACACACACACACCAAGGCTGTGTCAAGAGCAACAAGAGAGTAAAAGTTTTTAAAAGCAATGAGGGGGGGGGGCCAAGGGTACCGGCAGGCATGGCAGGGCGATGGCTCAGTGTGGCAAGGCTGTGGAGCATGTGAAAAATAAAATAAACCAGCTGGATGGGAGTCGGGAGGCCTGGGCAGTAAGTTGGGGGGCCTGGCCCCGAGATGCTCCACTGTAGCTACGGGCCTGGCTGAGGGGTATGTGCCTTTAATTTACAACTAGTGGTACAATCCTATGCAGGTTTAATCTGATGCAAGTCCTTCTATATTAAACAGAATTCACTCTCAAACAAGTGTGCATGGGAGTGCACCCTGAAAAGGGTTTGGATTTTCTTGGAGCACGAAGTTTATATGGGTGGCCTAGGGTTGCCAGCCTCCAGGTGGTAGCTGGAGATCTCCTGCTATTACAACTGATCTCCAGGCGACAAAGATCAGTTCACCTTGCAAAAATGACCGCTTTGCAAGGTGGACTCTGGTATTATACTCTATAGAGGTCTCTCCCGTCTCCAAGCCCCATCCTCCTCAGGCTCCAGCCCCAAAAATCTCCAGGTATTTTCCAACCCTGAGCTGTAACCCTAGGGCAGCCAGCCTTTTTTCCTTACATACACAATACGTTCAACAACCAAGTTATTGCAGGAGAGGTTCCTTAGATTGGTACATGTATAGAGATCAGTATTCTCCCTTTTTACTATTGGAGAAAAGTTTCCAGAACATCTTCTAAATGCAGTTTTCTTCTGCAGTGTTCCAGAGGAGGAGGAATAGGAACAAATCAGAATAAGTTAGCTCTGCCTACTGTTGATCCCAGTCCCACCTACCACAAACAACCCTACCCTCTGTGTCACCAGCCGCAACACCACTGATCTCAAATTGACAACAGTGGCCTACAGGAGTGTCTGATAAAATTACCTAGTGCTTTCATAAAATCTAAATTTCTGTAACCCTAAAGTGTCAACTCCAGAAAATGTCATAGGTTTTCACTGCAAAATTCAATACTATTGAACCAAAACTTGCTTAAGGAGAAGGGAGACAAGAAAGACAATTAACAGAGTTAAACGAACAAATCGTTCCTTTGGAATCCACACAACCTAGCTGAGGAAAGAATGTACAACGATCTAAGCACTATAAATACACATATATGATTACGGACAGCTGGATTGCATTGTGCTGCCATTTGTGGGGAGAATGAGAATCTGAAGTAAAAGTTAATTACAAGATCAGAGGTAAAAGATGATCCACTGCAATTTTGCAATTGAAGAAGCAGAATGCTTTGGATAAAAACAGCTAACCAGAACATATTTGTGGGTTATCTGTACTCTATGACTGTAACGACAAAAACGAGAAACAGAACGATGAAAGGCAAATGGTGATTAGCAGTGCTTCATGCTGAGAATTCTCCACAAAATATATGTTTATATTGGTATCTGTGTCCTGAAATGTCAGAAAATATTTAAAGAATTGAATTGTTCTCAGGAGACAAAATTCTGATAAGTTTTTATTTTTGATGCCAAAGAAAATAGATCTCTAAAAACACGTAATCAATGGTATACAAGTGTATCATAGATAATGTAGTTATCTAGGTAGAAACTCTCACCTACAAAATTAGCTGAGCCATCTTTCCTCATGATCTTGCAATTATACAAACACACACAGACAGAAGAGCTGCCAATTCATACTCATATTTTAGAATTTTCCTCAAATAAGTTGTACCACCTGAAATTAATTACCCAAAAAATAAAAATAAAAGGAAGATTTTTATTTACTCACTTCTGTAAACCAAGTTATAGGACTAAGTTCCCAGTCTGAAAAAGTTTGGTTCAAAGCTGATGAATAGATTTGTCACTGTTGCTTACAAAATATATAGAATTTATTATACAGAAGAACTGTGCTCCCAGATATTTAACTAAACTACCAGGAACCTATTTTTGCACTTCACACCACAGTATTTCAGCCTTGAGAATGATCTCAGTGCTTGGAATGAAAAAGTCGGGGGGGGGGGGGAATTACCTTTTACAAAGCACCAAGCGATTCCCATCACCTTGTGATTTTTGCACAAAGTATGTGCAGAAGAAATGACTGGTGTTGATGTCTGAAAACAGACTAAATTAATTTGGCAAAGTTTTTGTTCCAGCACATGATAGATGGAGCCCCAGTGCCACACCATAGGCAAAAAACCCTGGCCTGTATCCATGAGATGGGATGTTTGATAATACTTTAGGGATAATGACAACCTGCAAGATACCTGTTACTTTTGTGTTTTTTAATGCAGAAGAACCTCAAAAGAACCACCTGTGGTGACTGAGAACTGCAGTAAGCCCCATCCATGTAGCTGTACCACCTTCTATGTGCCACGCTTGCCACTGACTAGAAGACTGAAGGAACCTTCTTCTTCTGGGCCTGTCTATTCAGCTGCTGTGGCCAAAAAAGAAGAAGTCTGGGCTCTCAGAAAGTCCACATTTGGTCCTCTAAAGTTTGCGAGTACTCCAGAAACTATCTCCAGAAGCAAGTCTGGAATCTGGTCATTAAACAAAAGAGGAAAGAAAAGAGCTGGCATCATGTACCAGAAAATCTCCAAGTGGTTTTTGCTGTGGAATAAAGGATGAGTCAGCAGAAAAAGAGAAATCTGATAATGATAAATATTTGAATGCATTCCCGACAATTCTGTAACCCTGACATTCTAGATAAAATAATACATAAGGCAATGACAGGAGGTTGTATATATGGTGAAATTCTGTGATGCCGTTTTAAAATAGAAACATCACATAAAAAGGGCTTTCAACATTTTGATGAATGTATTATAGTTTATGTTAAGGCTAAACTCTGTGCCGAGTTTGGCAAACTCAAGCCCACTGATTTAAATAAGCTTATCACGTTCAAACATTTTAAAGGTCACTTAATGGTTGCAATGAAAATCCAACTGAGAAGACCTTCTAGAACATTATAATACAAAACAAGGTTCATCAATGTTCTGAAAAAGTGAGCAATGACTCACGAAAGCTCATCCCCTCCTACAAATTCTGTTAGCCTTTAACATGCTACAGACAAACACAGCTACCCTTCTTGATCAATGTTCATCAAGTTATTTGATTAAAGAACTGTACCAAGGTGAGCTGATCCTGTGCCTCCATCTTCCAAGAAGTGGGAGTGTGTGCATGCATATCTCCTCCTCTAACATGACCTATAAGAAGCGATTGGGCTAGACAGTGACAAGGAACATTGTCTCTTGGTTTAGTCTCAGTTACAAGAAAAGTTATCAACTCAATTTCAATTCAAAACCTTTATTGGCATGGATCAGAATCATAAACAGTCACCCTTCAGTTCATGGATTTAACACACAGCTTCCTCATTATAAGGCAGTTGATAAAGAGTTATCAACTCTTTATCCTTCACTTAAACTTTCAGTGTCTCACAAGTAATAACATCTTCCCAATTCACAGTTACAATTATGTCACTACACAGACAGTCAAAAAAGTGGCAGACGTTCTAAGCCTCAACCATCTTATAAATGTGTAGGGATTATTCTTGCTTCAGACAGACCAGGCCAGTCAGGTTTCAATGATCAACTCTTTTCTGCTTGCACTGCTAACTTTTGTCCTTTCTATTTCCTGCTCCTGCTGCCAGACTCTTTGTAGTGTGGGAAAGACTACTAAATCTTGAACATCAGAGAGTGAATACAACATGTCTCCCCCCACCCACCCACCAAGAAGAGAGACAAGTTACAGGGGCTGAAAATGAGCATGATTCTCTGTTCTCACACCCACCAACAGCATTAAATATCTGATGGTTCTTTAACACTGGGGGCTGCTATAGAAGACAGACAGTATGCAAAAGAAAAAACATTGCAAGATGTGGCTTCCAGTGTTTATAATATGGAGACATCTAGGTTTTGCAGTCCCACAACACTGAAGGACTACTGTGTGTGTAGGAAGCAGGGGTCATTTCCTACAGGAGCGGAGCTCTGGCAGTAAAGAGCCCAGGGGGCGAGCACATGCCACAAGCCCCGCCCCCTGCTCCCAGCAGCCCTCAGTCAGAGCAAGAAGCAGCCAGGTAAGTTGCAGAGCCACCCCCTGGCCCCCTGGTCCAAACCATCCAGTGGCACCTTTAAGACCATGTTTTATTCAGGTACAAGCTCTCCCTCCTCTGCAAGGACAGATCTGCGTGTCCCCCCCCCAATAGCTAGCAATCCAAAACAGTCCAGTGGAGCCTGAGCGGTGGGTGTCGCCTCCTGACACACTTCCGGTGATGTCAGGGGGTGTGGCATATGCAAATAAGTTATGCTAATGAGTTATGCTAATGAGCTCCTGCACCTCTTTTTCTACAAAGTGACCCCTGGTAGGAAGGGTGGACAAAGACACAGGTCAAACACCCCCGGAGCACAGTTCCAACCAAGTCACTATGACAACTTTATGCACAGTTCTCTCATCACTGCAAAGGAAGTTGGGTGTTCATACAGGACACCTGCAACTCACCCTGTGTTAATAATTCCACAGGGGTAGCCAAGTTAATCTGTTGCTGCAAAAATAAAATGGGAGTCTTGAAAGTCTTGAAGCACCTTAAACACTAAATGAAAATTAAATTATTCCAGCATAAGATTTCATGAGCTTCAGATCCAGTGAAAGGATATTCACTATTCCGTGATTTTCTGTAGAGAGAGAGAAAAAATTGAAACAAGGGGCCATGAAATGCAGGAAGTATGGGGTGAAATTCAAAATTAATTATAAAAAAAATAAGAGACTGTTCACTAATTATGATAAGCTAGTTTACCTGTCATTGTCTGAGTTTGCTAAAATAGTTAGCAGCCATAGCGAGTAAAATATCCCAAGCCCTGGAACCTTATGGCATCCACGGAAAAATTCCAAGTTTGGGTGGTATGCCGATTACCACTGTTTCTGGAATGGGAAAATTTGGTTATAAAAGTCGATGCTTTGGTAATATTCAGGCTCAAGTAGAGTCATAAGTATAAACACAGAGCTATTATTGAAGAATGGTTTCAAAACACGCAGCCAGATTGTTAACTGGGTTTCCAGTGGGGAACAAACTTCTTGTTGTTGTTCAGTCGGACAGTCGAGTCCGACTCTTCGCAACCCCATGGAACAGATCCCGCCAGGCCCTCCTGTCTTCCGCCGTCCTCTGAAGTTTGCTCAATTTCATGTTCGTTGCATCTATGACACTGTCTAACCATCTCATCCTTTGCCGTCCCCGTCTTCTTTGACCTTCAATCTTTCCCAGCATCAGGTTCTTCTCCAGTGAGTGCTCCCTTCTACAGTATTTCAATACCTACACTAGTTACCAGTTTCATTCCAGGGATAAGTCCTTGCTTTGATCATATTCTGGGACCAGGGCATGTGAATGACTGTCTTCTTCCATAGGAACCCTCCAATGACTTAAGATCATCAAACTTGTTGAGGCTATATGGGCTGCTAATACAGAGAGCTCTGTTTTCATGTGGTAACCATCCAGCTGTGGAATTCCCTCTGTAAGAAAAACAATGTAAGCCCCCCCCCCCCCACTATTATGTTTAAAATGCCAGACTAAATCCATGCTGTCTGCTGCGGCTTTTAATTTCATTTATATTAACCAACTGAAAAGCTTTTTTTAAAAAAAATGGTGTAGCTACTGTTTGAATATCACTTCTCTTTTTAAATGTTTGTTATTTACCTTTCTCCATATGTTCCCATGTATCAACTTTGCTCAGCATAGCAACATTTCTTCAGTGGTCCCACCTACTTCAAGGGTGCAGTTTATTTATTTCATTTATTTATACCACGTCTTTCCTATTGGCTCAAGGCAACTTACAAGTAATTAAACATTGTAAATCGAAACCAAGTAAAATAAAATATTCCAAAATACCCTGTGCAAATTCTTTTTTTCCTGCTGTTCATACTCCATCAAATGCCCTGGTAAACTAGCAAAGCTTACAGCCCCTCCTGAAAATCTCCAACGAGGGGGCTCTCAATCTCTTCAGGGAGCCCATTCCAGTGGGGCTGTAATGGTAAAGTCACAAGTTCTGGTTGGTGCTGGGTGGCCACCCAAAATGGGGGAACAACCAACAGGGGAGCAGCCTGGTCCAGAATTCATGACCATGGCTGGTACACAGGAACGCAGAGAAAGAGATGATCCTTCAGGTATGGGGGCCCTAGGCTATGAAGGGCTTTAGTGGTCATATCCAGCTCCATGAACTAACTAGGAAACAAACTGGAAGACAATGTAGCTTTTTCAAAATGGGCAATATATGTTCCCATCAGCTATCCCCTGACAATAATTGGCTGCTGCATTCTGGACCAGCTGTAGTTTCCAGGCAGTCTTCAGGGGTAGCTCAATATAAAGCACATAAAAGAAACCAAACCATGAGGTTATATAAGCATGGATGAGCATGGCCATATTGGCTAAGAAAGGAGAATTGACAAACCCGATGCAGATAATAGAAGGTGCTCTTAATCAACCTGCTTTCCAAACTGCAAGGCTTGTTCTATGAGCCCTTGCAAGCTCTTAAACTGCTCTACAAAAACCAGCTCCACCCATTCCAGGACAAGTGGATCCATTCCCTCTAGAAACATCAGCATTACTGACCAGCATTACTCTGTCCTGTCTGGATCCTTCAGCTTCTTCTGCGTTAGCCATCTGACCACAGTTTCAAAGCACCAGCTCAGAACCAATACAGATACGTCTTGAGTAATGAAATATCAAGACGGGTGTCATCAATACCCAGATGACACCCAGCTCTATATACTCAAGCCTCCAAATGCAACTGGTGACCCAAAGTTCTGGACAATCTCATTCAGTGGCCTCATATATATTAAACAGCATGAGTAGGAGAACAGAACCCCGGGGCACTCCACAGGTTAAACCATTCAATTGATTCTGCAGCTGTCCATTTATGAGTCTTTTCAGTAGCTGCCCCAGCTCTCTGGAATGACTTCTCAAAGAAACTTAGGAAAGAATCAACTCCACTGGAATTCCACAAAGGATATAAAATTAAACTTTTTAAAAAGTGCATTTGGAGTCCCCGAATACTGGTTAAAATCTAAGGACTCCATCTATAGGACTCTTAGGCAGGGTTCAGCTAAATGGGTGTTCTATACTGGCAGATTTTGATAGCTGACTTTACTGATTTACTGATTGTTAAATTGCTTTATTTCTATTACCTGCCATGGGTCCCAGTTGTTTGGAACAAAGGTGGACATGCATATTTTAAATAAATAGTTCTTGGGCCCCTTTGAAGACAGAGTGAAAAAGGTGAGATATAAAATATTCAGTAAACCTGCTAAATCAGCTCCTGGTGGAATATTATCATTTATTTTATAGGTAAGAGCACAAGAATATGTCCCCTTTTTCTTACTGACATTAGTCTTACTAAAACTGCATTAGTGTTACTAAGTCAAAGTCAGTATAACCTAGCAGGACAGCAGCATACTTATGAGTTTTTGCTGGAGATATCAGAATTGTAAATATAAGACAGTAAAATTACTATTATCTTCTAAGCTGGAGTAGTTAACTCTACATTCCACTGACCATAAAGAACATACATGACAGGTTTATTTTTGTAAAAGACAGGAGGACATGAGAAGAAGGTTCCAAAGTCTCACAAACTTCAGGACCAAATTTAGAACCAGATAGTAATACAGTTAAATGTAATGCCTAAAAACCCTTGCCAGAAGGTGGACATCAGGCTTGAAATTCGCATCTTGAGGATAAAGACATAAGATCATTAACTGCCCAGCCTTTCCAGATAATGTCTGACCTTTATTTCGATCTTAGGTTCCAAAGCATCCAGTCTAGACATAAGAATCAAAACCCAACTGATCATCTACCAAAGGCTAAGTCAATCCGGAGCCTTTATCAGTAGGAAAGGATGGAGGCCAAAGCTGCCCTTTTATATAATGGCTGCAGGTGAATCATTTCCGAATGAGCCTCCTGGAGTTTGCACAGGATTCCAAAGCCATTACCTGGCAACAAAGACCAGGAAGATTAAAATGGTATTGGTACACACAAGGGAGTTTAAGGCCACCATGTTTTACCAATCAAATTAAACAAAAAAGAGGAACTTACAGCCTGCCAAAGACATGGGATAATGAGGAAACACATCTTAAGAGACCCTCCCCCCAAGACTATCTGTAACCAAGCTCATCTAAGCAGATCTTGAGAAAGCCATAGGATGGTGGTGGAAAGTGCCATCAAGCCACAGCTGACTTATGGTGACCCTGTAGGGTTTTCAGGGCAAATGCTGCTCAGAGGTGGGTTTGCCATATTCTGCCTCTGTGTAATGACTGTGGACATTGCACAGAGGCAGAATATGGCAAACCCACCTCTGAACGGATCTTGCCCTGAAAACCTTACAAGGTCACCATAAGTCAGCTGTGACTCCCGTCCAAGCACTAACCAGGGCCGACCCTGCTTAGCTTCTAAGATCTGATGAGATCATGCTACCCTGGGCCCTTCATGCATCCCTGGAGCAACCATTCCTCAGAATAATGAAACCTGGGTGCTAAATAGATTTAGCACTGAATCGGAGAGTACACTGACTACAGAGTTTGGACAATATTGTTCTTCCTATAGAGAGCACTTGATATTTGTCCCAGTTAATACAACATCCAGTGGTCTCTCCAAAATTATAAGATTCATCACATGGGGCACAGTATGTTCATTATCTGAAATGTAACACCTGTGCTTTATCAACTTAAGAGTTTATAGTCATGGTCCCACAAACTATATCAAACCATCTGCCCCTTAAGAGAAAAACCGACATAACATTAACCTTGTTGTTTCAAAATGACTATTGTGCAGATGATAATTTATCCATAGTATCCAAAACTTCTAGCTAATGCAAGGATTTAATATGTTTATTTATATATTTTTCCTTTATTTCAGTGGCAGGAAATGTAGCCAGCTTTCCCGGGGGGAATTAATATTTTCTAAATGAAGAACGAACCCCATGCATGGCCTCTGAACCCTGTGTTGATTGGAAGCTTGAAGCAGCCCTGGACTGCCACAGAGAGCATCCACTGAGAAATTATTCAGCGTTTTAAATAGCATGATTCCCTATGTTCATTTTCATAATAAAAAGTCACTGCTTTAGCTATCCATTTCATGGGGGGGGGGGTTTTCAGCTAGCAGCTTTTCAATACCTTCTTCTGTTTCTGGGCAGTCCACTCTGAAGGGTATTCAAAATGCTAATATTAAGCAGTGACACTACTTACCATAAATCAAATTTTGGGCCCATTATTATTCATCGGAGAAGGAAAGACTGTTTTAAAAATAGTCTACCCTCAACTCTGCAGAGAGTTGCTGCAATTCTGCATTAATAATCTGGACTCCAGTTAAGAGATTTTACTATTGCACAAATGACAACTTTGCTATCAAATTGTGTTTCATAGACATTAACATACCCAATGGACATTTGCCACATGTGTTCCTCAAAAAAAACACCCCATAAACTGGAATTCACTCTTGTCTAATGGATGTGAATTTCTAATATGCCCCATCTCAGGGTGGGGAGAGAGGGAAGACAGTACCTTTGGTTGCTTCCATACTTTGGATCAAATAATCATGCTCAAGCCAGAAGTGTTCTCTTCCACCCTTCAAACAATGCAAATGCTTATTTAAAAAGAGGCACAACAATGCCCAAGGTGATTAGGCTAAATGACTGGTTAAACAGAATGCAACACTCCAAATAGCCATGTGTTTCATAGCACTCTCTCCTGTTAAAGGTTCTGGGCGACAAAGGAAGCATTTGTATTCACAGTCACTGCAACTTTTATGCAAGAAGACTTCCTATAGATTTCCTGTCAGGAAGAGAGTTTCCTTTTAAAAGAGCCTAAGTGTTTAGATACAGTATCCATTTCTCCCAAAACCAATATTTGGAAAGGCAAAGGACATAGTTCATTAAGTGGGGCGGGGGGGGGGGGCCCAACCCACAAAACAACTTTTGCAGCTACAGCATCACATGCTAGATTCGCTTTACATCATTCTTGTTTCAACTGCCACTTGTGCTACCCTCCTAACAATTATAGTGTATTACTCATAGTTGATGTGTCACCTGCTCTCTCGCCCCCCCACTTCTCAACACACACCATATGCTCTTGCACTGTAGCACTGCAGATACTCGCCTTCAAGATATTCATAGATGTAACATTCCATTTTAGAATGTTCAGACACAATAGCATAACCTTTGCACTCCCAAATCAGGTACACGTTCGTGTGTGTGTGTGCGCACGCACATACAGAGTATTGCCAAACTGGGTTATATACCCACCACCAAGTTTCTTCTTTTATTAAGCAAGTGTGTGTGTGTGTGTTTCATTCATACAAGTTACTGTAAAATGCTTACAGAAACAAACAAACAGATAACTCCACTACCAATACTAATGTCATCCTTTTTCTGGTACTTTTTCTACAGCTGCACAAAGCGAACTGACTGTTCAGTGAGACATGATGTTATTTTCCTCTAAAACATCCCAAATCTACATACCTGCATGAAGTGATTAAGAGCACCCGTTCTAATAGGTGGACAGAGTGAGGACAGATTTGTCATAGGTGAGTACTGCTGGACGTACTGCAGCAACCAAACTCCAACTATTAGAGTTCCTCTTTAGCATTATTTGCATTTATTTCCCCTTCAAGCATGGCTTTGGAGTGAAAAACAAATGTTTTCTGCAAAAAACTCATTCAAAACAATGTTTCCACAAAATATTGTTTTCTATACGTTTAAGGCTGCTGACTATGGAATGTTCAAAAGACATTTTTAAATCATGGAGAATCCACTGCTGGCTAAAGGGATATACATACAAGAGAGAAAGGAAAAAATGAAATCATAAGTATGTAAATTACTGATAACTGCAAAGCATCCCCTTCCCCCATCTCTGGTTCAAAGCCAAAGCCTGTGGTGATATGTTAACAAACCTTTCTTTCTTTGACATTGCTGGAAAAATATGCCTTGATGGTAAATGGGTTTTTGACATACTGACATTGAAATGCTGTGTATGATCATCATACTATTGAAGCAGCCAAACAACAAAGGACATTTCCAGGACTTAATATACATACAGGCCCCCTTTCAATATTTTCTAAAATATTCTTTTATGTTTCTCTTAACTATGTGAATTAAAAAAAACATTATAGTATGCTCAAAATAAAACATGGATTCATGTACAACAACAAATCTGAGAGGCATTTCCTTCACCAATTCCTCATTCAAAAGGTTAAGGCTTCTGCGGCTTAAAATCTCCAACAGCTTTACTATTGCATTTTGTTTGTGCTTCTATCCTGCTATGCGTGCAGAAACATGTTGATGCAGTGTCCCATTATTTGTAGAGAGCTTCTGCTGAAGCAATGAACAGAAGAACATACACATGGGATATGCATTCATAGATACTCATTTCCCCCATACACACAGAGAGATGTTTACATTTAATACTCATTTTCATCACCAGCAAATTTGTGATGGGGGGGGGGGGCACAGCCAACTGGAACACGAAGACCAGATTTACAGGCCCTCAACAGCAGGTGACACTTTTTTTTGTTTAGAAAACGAAACACAGAAATGCCTATTGAGATAATTGTATTTAGCTGGATTAAGAGAGAATATCTGGTTTGATCATCATTATTCAGCACAAGGGGTCTGGATTGGGGGGTGGGGGGCCCGCTTCTGGGATCCCATCTCCCAGGCATTTTGATTTCCTGAGAATACAGGTTTGACCATTTCTCTCTTCATTGATCTTAAAGGGCGGGTGGGGGTGGTTCGAAGAAGGTTTTCAACACCATATTGAGAAGGCCCTGCTGTGTATCTTCCTGAAGTACAAAATGGTGGATGTGTGGTTTAAAAGAAATTGCATTATTCATTACAACCTATGCTAATCAGCCACCGGATAACCCGTTCTTAACACAGCGCAGGGGAGATAAACATGCAAGACCCAACCTTGGAGCAAACAGAGAGATGCGCATGTTTACTCACAGGCACACACACACACACAAAAGCTGTCTTACAGACCTGATGTCATGTAGCCCCGTGATGCCTGGGAAAGGAAAGCTGGTGGGAAATGTTTGTGCAGGCGGTAGTCCTTCTCGCTGCGGGACCTCATTCGGTCAGAGGCCCGGTCCGAGAAATCCGAGCTAGGCCAGGCCCGCCGTAAGGTGGTACTCCGGGTCTTCTTCATCTCGAGGCTACCTGCAGTTTAATCCACCACGAGCAGGAGCGGCGGCGGCGGCGGCGGGAGCATGAGCCAGGCCTCACACAGCTTGCTCGCTGCACACTCTCGCTTTGGTTATTTTATTTTTTCCTGCTCTTTTCCCTCACATCAATCGCTTCGCAGGCAGGGCCCGGGCTGGCGGCGCGAGCCACATTCTGCCGCTGCCTCGTCCATCCGAGCGAGCTGCAGGTCCGTTTCTTCTCTCTCCCTCGAAAGAGCCGATGATAACACGCGTCCCACAATGCATTACACTTTACTGGCACTCAGACCCAGCTTCCCAGAGTCATGTGGAGGGGAAGGCAAATTATGTGGCTTCCAAGGCGGGGTAGCGGCGGCGGCGGCGGTGGAGGGAGACTGGGGAAGGGGGGAGGGAGAGAAGGTGAGAGGGGGAGAGAGCTGCGGCTCCGTGGCGCGGAGGCTCTGGGGGTCCCAACACAATAGCGCGATTCAGCACACAAGGGCTTAGCCAACTGTGAGCCGGGACACAAAAGACCCGAGCGAATTAGGCGAAGCAGACGGCCTTTGGTTTTGACCCGAAAGACCGCAGGAAGCAGAGCAGGGAAGCATCCAATCTGCAATGCCATAGGAGTCGCATGAAGTGCTAGTAGCAGCCAAATGCTGATGTCCCCCCCACCTCTCCAGCCTTCAACCTATCAGAATCCGAGCAAAGCATCAATGAAGCAGCCTGGAAAAAAATCATGGCTGCAGCAACCATTCTAGCATTTTTCATGGCAGCAGCAGCAGCCACGGCTTTTCCTCCCGCACTGGCACACCATATCCCCTCGTCCATCCATTCAAGGTGTAGAGACATACAAAACAGCCGCGGTCGCGTTCAATGCAGATGGTCCTAATGGCCGAGGCTCCTGTCTTCTCCGCGCTCTGGCGACTGAGGCTTGTCAGGCATTTCTTCCTTTTCGCATGCAAGGTTATTCTTTAAAAACACACAGAGAGAGCAAACGTGCCTACGTCCGCCGATCGACAGAGCCACCTCCTGCAGCCTTTGGACGAGGGGTCTGCAAGATTAATCCAAACGTTTTTGCATGCAGGGGAAGAAAAAGGGGGGGGGGACGCAACAGCCAGTGTGTATCGTCTGCCCAGCTTGCCTCTGCGCCTCTCCGCCTCCAACACAGTGAATCGCTATTGAGAAGCAGGAAACGAGGCAGCCACCCAGTCTTATGCTAATCGAGAAGCTGTCTTAAGTTAGACGCGCTGAGCCAGTCAGGCGGCGCTCATTTTCATGTAAACTACCCTTAGGCTGACCCAAACCTTGGCTTGTGCCCCAGCCTATAATCAGTTTCTATTTACATACAAAGTTGTATTTTTTTAAATGACAACCCAGCCGGCTCCTCCTCTTTTGTTCCCCTCAGAAAGAGACCCCCCCTCACACACACACTCTTGTTTTTGAAACCAGAAAGGATGGCAAGATATTTTGGCCTGTCCTAACAATAGCTGGGGTGGGGGATAGAATCCAAAGGCAGAATCAAGTAATTTGACAGCTGGAAAAGAAAACTTGGGGCAAAGTAATCTAACTGGTATAGAAGCAGTTTCTCAACTGGCCCTTCTCCCTTTACACACACACACACACACACACACACACACACACACACACACTAAACAGCCAGACTGTGAGAAATCTCTGTTACAAACCCAGGCTGGATACAGCTGTTTCCATGCCAAAAACCAATCACTGGAGCAAGAACCCATCAGTGGAAGTTTTCTTCAGGCTGTGTAGTTAGCTTGGGGACATACAAGTCCTTAAAGCATAAATATTCCCCCCTCTCCAAAAAGGAATTTTAGCTATATTTTTGTCTAACCCCAAAAACCAAGATTTTTCATTAAAAGTAGCGTTGTTTACCACAGAACATTTAGAATTTTTTTACTTCACCCACTAATACAGTGGAATACTGAGTCAAGTTCAAGGTTTTGGTATTGGCCTATAAGGCCTTGAGCGGTCAGGGACCATCTCTTCTATTATGTCCCTGGAACAGCGTTACGCTCTTCAGATAACAACTTGATAGTGGTCCCTGGCCCTAAAGCTATCTGGCTGTCCTCAACCAGGGCCTTTTTGGTCCTGGACCCAACCTGCTAGAACTCTCTGCCAAATACCATCAGGGCCCTGCGGGACCTTATGCAATTTTGCAGGGCCTGTAAGGCAGAGATGTTCCACCAGGCTTTTGATTGCGGGCAGCAATGGTTTCCATCCTAGCTGGCACTAGTGTTCCTTCTAAGCTGAGTTAGTGTGAGCTAGCTCACAGTTTCTTAGCCTCCGGCTCACACATTTTTGTCTTAGCTCAGGAAGGATGGCTCCAGAGCAAACTAATTTATGCAGTAGCCAAATTGCTCACTCACTACTTTAATGCTAGTAGCTCACAAAGTAGAATTTTTGCTCACAAGACTCCACAGCTTAGAGGGAGCATTGGCTGGCATCTGGCACCCTTTTCCACTCCTGCTGCTTCTTATAGCTGCCTTGCCCTCCTCTCTCCTGCCCACGAAGCAGCCAGCAGTCTGAAATTGGATCAATGAGTACATGTTATCTGATTGGATTAAAATATGTTGATATGTTTTGATATGTTTTATGAATGTAGTACGTCACCCAGAGCCCTGCAATAGCAAGGATTGGGCGATTAACAAATTTAATAAATAAATAAATAAATATCTTCTATTAGCCATTCATGGATTCACTTATTCTCCCTTTATCTGACCAGATATGTAGGGGAAAAAGAGACCACAGAAGTGGAATCGATTTCTAGCAAGACTTTCTTAATGGGGATGAAAGGGTTACCTTCTCACATGCACCACTACAGAGTCTGCGAACATGGTCTTTTCAGAGTTGGGGTCATTGGTGACCACAAACCTTCTTGCTCCCCAGAAACCATAAAAGCCTACAATAGCGCTGACAATTTTTACAAGGAAGGTCACATCCTTACCTTTTCTCTCAATTGACACTTTATCTGTAATTTATTGACATTCCAATTTGCCCAAGAATATTCAGTAATGCATATATCTGGTCACTTGAACACTGGCTTGGTATGTATTTTCTTTACAAACATATGGCTTTACAGATATATCAAATATTTTCTTTCTTTCTTTTCTGTCTTTTCTTTAGGCTGCTGCTATCCATTGCTATGCAAAACCATTTGGGCCAATCAAGAACAAGATGACGAAAAGCTACTTCTGCATCTTGTGGTCAGATCCAAGAGCCTCTGGCAGCAGATACATCATCATACCTCCTTCAATGTAAAGGAGCAAAACCCTTGCTTACACCATTTCACTGTTATTGCCCAACTAACAGCTCTAGCTGAAGATATCCAAAGTGTGCCACCCATCCCTCCACACAGCTGGCCTACGTTTGAAACAAGTGTCCATGACTACGATCAACACAGATAGCATCCATGCATATACTTAGTCCCTTAGATTAATTCTAGGAATTAACCACAGAGATAATGTGCATTGGATACGACAACATTTGTATACTGTCCCCGAAACAGATGCACCAGATAGGTAGAGAGGCAAGGCGCAATTGCCTCCCATCCCTTCCCACAGCATGAAGGATCATATTTTGTTCGATATCACGTACTGCTTAACTAACAATAACTATTAGATCTCCTGTACCGACAAAGTATCCCACACTGGCCCTGACCTGGATAGCCCAGGCCAGTGTTCCCTCTAAGCTGAGTTAGTGTGAGCTAGCTCACAGTTTATTAGCCTCTGGCTCACAGATTTTTGCCTTAGCTCAGGAAGGATGGCTCCAGAGCAAACTAGTTTATGCAGTAGCCAAATTGCTCGCTCACAACTTTAATGCCAGGAGCTCACAAAGTAGAATTTTTGCTTACAAGATTCGACATCTTAGAGGGAACATTGGCCCAGGCTAGCCTGATACCGTCAGATCTCGGAAGCTAAGTAGGGCTGGCCTTGGCTAGTATTTGGATGGGCGACCTCCAAGGAATACCAGGGTCATGACACAGAGGCAAGCAATGGCAAACTGCCTCTGAGATGTCCCTATGACCCACTCCACCCAATATCATGGCTGCATCATTCTGTGCCAACAGAAATTTCCCAACACTTCTCAGGAGCAGACCCATGTGGAGCCCACTACAGTAATGTAATCTAGATGAAACCAGTGCATACAACACAGCAGCCAGATCTTTTTCGCCCAGGAAAGGCCACAGCTGGCTAACCAGTTGAAGCTGGTAAAAGGCACTCCTGGCCACAGCTGCCCCCTGCTTATCCCGCAGCAGGCCCAAGGCATCCCCAACTACGAACCTGCTCCTTCATGGCAAATGTGAAAGAGCACCTCAAGACCAAAGAAGTGTGGGCATTGTAGAGTAACAGTTGCGATGCATCATTTCTGCCAGTTTCCACTTCTACAGAATAAATCGTAGAAGCTAAAAATAGGAGACACTTGATTTTTTTTTTAATGTTATGAAATTTCATGCAATACAGAAAAGATGTCTGAGCACTCTTATACAACAGCCACAAAAATGATGCAGTGCCAGCGGATCAAATTATACAAGCCTGCTTCCCTTTTATCCCTTTTCAGATCACTTTTAAAAGAAGATGGCTTTTGTGAGAGGCCCCGGATCACCTTACCACTGCCCTTTGATTTCACTGGTTTTGTCATTCCAGGGTTGACAATCAGGTGTGCAAGTCAAAGTTAACACAAAGCAGGGACAGTGAAGCATCTTTCCGAGGACGCTTGCCACTCACGCGATTAATTTGCTCTCTTTCAAAAACACTCATCATCATTCAAGTCAGAGAGACAGAGGAATGTGTGTGTGTGGGGGGGGGTCCACAGAATGAAAAAGTTAGCAAAATCACTACTTTTATGCTGCCCATACCTTCACTCCCATAGAACTTTTTAAAAAATTAGCACCACTCTTTCTAGTTTGGATCATTCAAGATATACTTTCTTGGAGGCAATGTCAGAGAAATAATTTCAAAAAACAGAGAGAGAACACACAAAACAATCCCAAACCTGGTGATTCAAGAGCAGGGGCTTGCAAATATAAAAGCAGTCTTTCAAAGAGCCTTGGGCTACTCTGCAGCTTATCTCCAGGAAAATATCAGGTTTATTATGCTGTTATACTAATCCTGGCTTAATTATAGAACCTCTTAAACTAGCTTCAGATCATATTTCTCTCACTTCTTGCGCCTGGAATTTGTGATGACAGGAATGTAGTGTTTCCACACATTCTCTTTCACTCAGTATTTTTCCCACTTTTTTTTCACTTCCACAGTGTGTTTATTTTAACAATCACAATTTTTAGTAAATTTGGCTTCTTTGGGCTGCATCTGGAGAAAGGAAGAGGGGATCTCTGTTTATAATTTACTTTGATTCTTCTGAAAATATTCATTTTTACCATCTTAAAAAATAGGAATATTTTCAGAAGAATCAAAATAGGACAGAGACCTTATACTGGTGATGAGAAGGGCCATCAAGTCGCAGCCAATTTATGGCAACCTGTAGGGTTTTCAAGGCAAGAGACTTTATATTACTTAGTTAAAAGTAATACATACTGAATTATCAGAATCCAGTTGCTTCAGTTCATGGCACATTCATCACAGTTTACATTTTTTATGCCTCAGCGTAACCTCTTAGATCTTACTGTCAATATTTTGAAGGGTAAGAACTGAAGGTGAAAATGGATATGCATCTCAGGAGCCATATTTACATAACTCTTTAAAGGTAAAGGTAAAGGTTCCCTTGCTCGTAAGCCAGTCGAATCAGACTCTAGCGTTGCGGTGCTCATCTCCATTTCAAAGCCGAAGAGCCAGCGCTGTCCAAAGATGTTTCCGTGGTCATGTGGCCGGCATGACTAAACACCAAGGCGCACAGAACGCTGTTACCTTCCCACTGAAGTGGTACCTATTTATCCACTTGCAATTTCATGCTTTCGAACTGCTAGGTTGGCAGGAGCTGGAACTAGAGATGGGAGCTCACTCCGTCTTGCAGCACACTTGGGTCTCGAACTGCTGAACTACAGACCTTCCACAGCCTGCAGTTCAGTGTCTTAACCACTTGAGCCACCGCAGCTCTTTACTTTGATGTAAAAACTCCTTTGCCGTAGTGGTTAAGAGTGCAGACTCTAATCTGGGAGAACCAGGTTTGATTCCCCACTCCTCCACATGCAGCTGCTGGTGTGACCTTGGGTCAGTCATACATTCTTTCAGAGCTGTTCTCTCAAGAGCAGACCTTGAAAGAGCGCTCTCAGCCCCACCTACCTCACAGGGTGTCTGTTGTGGGGAGGGGAAAGGAAAGGAGATTGTAAACTGCTCTGAGACTCTGAGTGAAGGATGGGGTATAAATCCAGTCTCTTCTCTTTTTCTCTTCCTTTAGGCTGTGATCACACACACTAAATAATCCACTTTTAATCCACTTTCAATTTACTTTCCACCTCGACTTTGCCAGTTCACACAGTAAAATCCAGTTGGAAAGTGGACTGGAAGTGGGTTGAAAGTGGATTATTTAGCATGTGTGTTTGCAGCCTTATACTAGTCTACTGTATATGTCCCCATGTCCAATGGAGAAGTTGAATACAGATTCTTTGAGGAGGGGTTCTTGCTCAGGTTGCTTCCACAAAAGGCCAATTCCCTGTTTTGGTCTCACTGACAATTTGCCATGGTAAGAAAGCCTTCACATGGGGCTAGTCCTAATTCTTCTCCCTTGCACCCACCCACCCCTCCTGCATCCAGTTGCTTTTTCCTGTTGTTTTTTTTAATCAGTAGCTTATATGTCACTATAGTGTTTTGTTTTAGCCTACTACAGATCATTTTTAACAAAATCAGCCAAAAGCCCACCAGCTGTGGGGAACCTGGGGAATGGCACTTTCATCTAAACACTTTAGGAAAGAGCGACCAATGCAGGTTTGGTAAAACCTGAAAGGGAGAAGACCAGTTGGCAATAGCATGTGGAAGTCCCAAAAAGAACAGCTGCAGTTTGGGAGGCAAGGCAGAGCAAGAGCTCTGTGTGGAAGCATCTGAGACTCCTATAATAACAGATGTTTTAAGAGCAAAGTAGATATTATTTACAGGCTAAACTTTCATCTGAGATGTGAGATTTTATAAGACTTGCAGCTTTGATAGAATTTATCAACATAACATAAAGATTAAGCACAGAAACAGGGACAGTATATAGCCATTCGGACATTTTAGTAGAAATTTTCCATGGACATATGCAAGTCAAGGGCACATTCAGGTGATCATAAATAGGCAAAAATCCACTAGCACAAGCAGGCCATTTCCCTTTCTCAAACCATAGTGCATGCCGAAATCACACTGCAAGATACTTTTAACACTCTGCCAGATTTGAAAGCAACCTGCAGTGTGGCTTGGGATAGAAAGATCTGCCGTTCAGAGAGAAATTAAAAAGCTCCACTGCTGTCTGGTCCCTTAAGGACATGAATTTGGTCAACTTTAAATTAAGCTACTTAAGCTCCAAACAAACAACATTCCCAGATTACCCACTTTCCAATCACTGTGTCAGCAAGGTTTATGTTGGGATATATGCAGGATACAGGACACCCATGATGGAGCATCCTTGAAGAATCTAAGCCAGTTTCATTTGTGTCAGTGTCTGGATAGACAGATTGCTGCCCTGAGTTCTACAGAAGACAGAAGGACTATAAAGACAATTTTGGAAAACTGTCTAGCCTGCACTCCTTCCAGCTCTTGGAAGTTGAAAAAGTCACGTCAGTTTCCAAGTATAGTCTATAGGAGGGATTCATCTTTGCATACGTCTTCAGTAACATTTACCATACTCGCCATCTGCCATTTACCGAGCAATCCAAAGCAGAGTTACAACTTTCTAAGAGCAGTGACTTCAATGGAATTTTTAAAAGGCCAAACTCTGCTTAGGATTGCACTGTTCGTGAAGGACAAGAAAGCAGTAGGGAGGAGAGTCAGCAGCCGCATCAGTTGAGATATGCTGGGATGAAAAATAAACAGTAGGGCTCAAATCAGCCAAGGCAGCAAGTGAAAGAGTATTCTGGTCTTTATCTGTCCAGTGGACCACCTGTTGAGCCATCCTTTGCTTTACATCATTTCTCTTGAGTTTCTAAAAAGAAAAAAAAATGCACTAATGCATGGTGTTAGCTGTTGAAACAATTCAACAGCTGCTCTCTTGTTACAGACAGGACTTAACAGACAGTAGAGTAGGGGGGGAAACTATTTGCCAGGGAGCTCTTTGATGAATAAGGGAAGACAAACTGTGTCTGCTGTTATATTTGGACAACAGATAAGCCATGTAATGACATCTGCTAGAGAAAAAATTATTATCTTTCTTACACAGCTTCTCCTTTAACATTATATATATATATATGGGAAACCAAGGTTAGACCAACATCGCAGCCTTAGCTATTATTTGGTTAGCCTAAGCCGCAAGCACACACTAGTTTTAATATGAAATACTTTAATGTCTCCCAATTTCTGCTGTAAAATGAACATTATTTACATACTATGTTCATGTAATTGTGGGACATGCCCACGTGTATGTACCGTTCTTATTACTGAAGAGTGAAAAACATCTCTGGAGGAGTCCAAAAGTAACAGGCTAATGTCTTTGTTAGAGCCAGCTAATGTGGCAATCACATGCACACTTACTTAGGAGTAAATAATATTAACTTAGTAGGATTGACTTTATGAGTAAACATGTAAAACTCTCACTACATAACATCTGATTACCATACCCTGCTTTTGCATTCTCTCTAACCGACACTGGTATGTGCAATTTTATCATTTGAGAAATCACTGAAAAACAGGCCAAGTAAACACGGGAGTTGAAAAGCACTACACTTCAGCACCTTTTCTTTTTAACTTGGAAAGGCCTTGTGGGGAGGGGAAATGGGCATAGAGTATAGCTGCAAATATGGCACATAGCAAACACAGTAAAATCTTCCAAAATAGTAAGGTTAGTAGACGCAACCCTTGATAAGTATCAGTATTGTTAAAAAAATGTGATGATTGTTAAAAAAATGTGATGAATCTAACCTTGGCTTTAAGCATTACATAGGACATGCATCACCACCACATACAGAAACTTTGCCCAACAACAATTACTGGTATTAGGATATGGCTAACAGGCTCACATCTACAGCCCAGGGAAGACCATGCAAAGTGACAGCAGTCCTGTAAAACCTGCTCAAGAGTAACAAAGAGACAAAGATCCCCTCAACAACAGTAGCCAAAGATTCCAACGGAACCCATCAGGCTGTGTTGCAGAAGCCAACAGGAAGAGGAGTGGCCATTTGGAATGGTGCTTTCTTCTTCCCTCCAATCCCTCTCCTTGTTTATACCTTGCCTTAAAAAAAGAAAATAATTTTAATTATGTACAGCACATAGCTTTCTAACAACAACAATAGTATCATCACTTAATACTTTGCTTCAGTTTTGTCTTGCAACAATTATTTTATTCACCCAGGCACACATATAGAGACTATCACATACAGAGATTGGTTACTTTTTGACTAATAGAACAGTGTTGTATCATGTATGCCTGCAACATCTCTAGATAAATCTTGGCTATTCTGTCTGGCAATTCCACCTCCAGGGTGAAGTATGGCCCAAAGGCTTTAAATTATCTATCCCTTTAAATATGATGTTAAAGTAGCCATTCAAAAATTGTATTATCTTTTCATATCCAAACACAAAATGCATTCTTTTCAAACAGTAAAACAGACGTTGGACTATCTATTTAAAAAAATCATGGTGGCAGTATTTTCAAATCTTTGGAATTTTTGCTCACTGTGTCATCCTCAATAATATAACAAAGGTGTCTATGGGATGGAACAATTGATGCTATTATTGAGCTGTCCATAAAGAGCCTCCTGCCTGCACTCTTTCAGCACACCCCACATGTACCTAATCTGAACATAAAAGGGTGGGATTAAAATTGTCAAGACTAAAACTGCCTACCATTTCAAGCTTCAGGGCTGCCAGTTTAAATCCTTGGTTACTTGCTCCCTTTGAAGTGTTAAATACTAAACCCCACTATTCCAGTTGCAAACAAGATCATGCAGATCCTCAGTATCTATATGCTCATCATGTCATGTTGGACCCTGAATTAGAATATCAACTTTTATTTTTACAGTAAGGTTCTAGACCTCATAGATGCAGACAAAAATTAGAAGAGATACAGGCACTTCCAACTGAAGGCAAAAGGAGAGAAACTGGGGAAGGATGACAACATAAAGGAAAATTAATCAAAAATGGACTAACAATCACGGTTAGTGCTGATGCAGGTATAAAACTGTGTCTTGGGATGCAGAAGAGGGAGGGAGAGTGCAAATATAAGGAGGAGACTGAATATTATGGAGTTGGATCTAGTGCAAAATTTTACCTTGCACTAGAGCACTCGCACAAGTGGAAATTCAAGAAGAAGTTATTATATCCCCACTCACATTTCCACTTGTGCAAGATCTTATGCAACTAGTTTCTGGGCACTATAGTATATAGGGAGGAAAGTGGTAAGCACTGCACAAAATCTGTTTTAAGTGGAACTGCATGAAGTCAGTTTATCGTTTCACATTGCCGGATCCAAGCCTGCCGTCTAAATGACTTCAATAGGAATTGGCACTTCTACCGTGTTTTTTTTAACGGACATAAGCATTCATGCATCAACCATAAAAACTTATGAGTTAGAATAGGCAATACGCCACTGACTTTATTTGCAATTAATTTTACTATAACTATAGTGCTGATACTTTAATAGAATTTCTTACAATCAAATATCATCATAGTGTTATACTAAAACTAAAAAGGCTAGAAAGTTAAAAGTGATTAGTAGAATTTATCCTCCTGAAAGCAAAAGCTACTAAAACGAGATCAAAATATGGCAAGGCTCAGAAATGTTTTCAGATTACCTAAATTTTAAGCAAGAAGAAAAATCTTAGAAAGGACTCAGCAGAAGAAAGGTAGAAAAGAAGCCCACAAAGTGTTAATTAGTATGGCACTGACAATCTGTGAAGTATATTTATTATGGAAGCAGACAGCATTTCTCATTCTGTAAGACCAGGAATCTTCTATGTAAACAGAATCCAATAACAGTATCTGTTTGCAAAGAAAAAATTTCACGTATCTGGGGTTTTTTCCTGGATGTCTCCACTACAGCAACTCTGTCAGCTACAGCTTAGTTCGGACATCAAATAAAACCAACTAATAGTGGTTAGTTGGTTGAATGAAGGTCAGTCAGGGTCTGTCAAACCAGGATCTTACATTGGTTTATTAACCTCAGTCTTAACTATGAGGTCACACAGACATGCTAGTTTAACTCCAGAGGGACAACAGTGCTAGTCTATTATAGCAAAATACAACAGAAGTCCAGTGGCACCTTGGAACACTAATAATATTTATTCCATGGGGGAGAGAGGAGTTGGGATAGAAAGAGGCTTACTGCCCCCAACTCCTCCCTTCCCTTCTGTAATTTTCTTATAAGAATGTGGAAAATTATTTCCTCTTCATAGCATCTGAAGAAGTGAGCTCTAACTCACAAAAGTCTGTGCTGTTGCTAGTCTTTTAAAAGTGCCCCTGAACTTCTCTTTTATCTTGATTTAATCTTAGTTTATTTCCTGACTACATACCCCCCACACTATAGAGAATGAAATAAAACAAGTATTTGTTGAGACACACAATACAACGCAACACCACTACCAACCCATCCCTCCCTATAGACAGGACAGGTAGGGACAGGTTGGTGGTAGTGGTGTGTTGTACATCAAAGAGGGCATAGAATCAAAAAAGTTAGAAAACATCAGGGGAATTAACTTCCCAACAGAAGTGATATGGGTGAAAATACTGGGCCCTAAGGGTTACTTAAAAGTGGAGGTATACTATCACCCACCAGATCAAACCCTTGAAATCTTGAGATGGAGAAGAAATTAAAGGAAGTGACTAAAGCAGATAATGTCATTATACTGGGAGAGTTCAATTACCCTCACATTGAATGGGTAAACATGTATTCGATTCATTTATTCCCTGAATAAAGCTTTGTTGGTCTTAAAGGTGCCATGGGACTCCAACTTTATTGTGCATTGGGACAGCTGGGCACAGAGCCAACTAGAGGTGTAGTGGTCTTGGACTTGGTTCTGAGCAGGTCGCAAGACCTGGTGAGAGATGTAGAGGTTGTTAACCAGTTGGGAACAGTGACCACAATGCTATTAAGTTCAGCATTCAGGTCAATGGAAATTTACCCCTAAAGTCCAAAACTGTCACTTTTGATTTCCAAAGAGGGAACTTTACAAAGGGAATAGTAAAAAGAAAGGTGAAGGGGAGATACAAGAGAGTCAGATCCCTAGAGGAGGCTTGGAAGCTATTTAAAACCACACGAATTGAAACCCAAATAGAATGCATTCCTAGGGCCGCCAAATGAGGGTGGGGGGGGGGGAATCCCCCGCTTTGAAGCCCCGATTTCCGACGCGGCGGAATCGGGGTCCGGGGGAACCCCGCCCCCGGCGTGCGCGTCACTAGCAAGTGACGTGGGCACGCCGGGCATGCTGGGGGCGGGGCCACGGCCATACAAGGGAAAACGCCGGCCGGGAGCCCCCCGCTCCTGGCAAAGACGGATTTGGCAACCCTATGCATTCCACAGGTTAGGAAAGGCACTGTCAAGTCTAAAAAAAGGCCAGCATGGTTAACAACGCAAGTCAAGGAAGCAAAAAGAAGTAAAAGGCTTCTTTTAAAAAGTGGAAGGTCTGCTCCAATGAACAGGAGGGACCACAGGCTCTGGCAAAAGAGATGCAGGCCAATAATTAGGCATGCAAAAAAGATTTTGAGGAGCACGCTGCTAAAAGCATCAAGACAAACAAACATTTTAAAAAATATTGGCAAAAGAGATGCAGGCCAATAATTAGGCATGCAAAAAGAGATTTTGAGAAGTGGGTTGCTAAAAGCATCAAGACAAACAAACATTTTAAAAAATATATCCAGAGCAGGAAACCAGTCAGAGAACCAGTGGGGCTTTTGGATGACCCATGCCACAGTCCCTATTTGTAGGAAAGGGGACTGAAGAACTGAGCCAAATTGAGGTGACCAGAGATGACATTCTAGACATACTGGGGGAAATAAAAACTGTCCCAGGCAAATCCGTAGAAATTGTCATCAAAGACAGAATTGTTAGGCACATAGAAGGACAAAGGCTGCTGAGACTCTATGGTTTGAAGCTAATTCTACCATAGAGTTTTGTCCAGAGTGTCACCAGATGTTAGGCACTTTTATGTAGTGGCCCATCACTTGTGGCCCCTCATGGATCACTGCCTTGTCGTGGCGAGGGGGCTTGCGCAGTTCAATGAAGCTGTGGGCTATGCCGTGAAGGGCCACCCAAGACGGACAGGCCACAGCAGAGAACTCAGACCAAGCGTGATCCACCTGGAGAAGGAAATGGCAACCCACTCCAGTATTTTTGCCAAGAAAACCCCATGGACAGTATCAAAAGGCTAAAAGATATGACGCCGGAAGATGAGCCCCTCAGGTCGGAAGGTGTCCAATATGCTACTGAGGAAGAGCAGAGGACAAGTACAAGTAACCCCAGAAAGAGTGAAGCGGCTGGGCCAAAGCCGAAAGGACGCTCAGTTGTGGATGTGTCTGATGGTGAAAGGAAAGTCCGATGCTGCAAAGAACAATACTGCATAGGAACCTGGAATGTAAGATCTATGAATCAAGGTAAGCTTGACGTGGTCAAAAATGAGATGGCAAGACTGAACATCGATATCCTAGGAATCAGTGAACTAAAGTGGACAGGAATGGGCGAATTTAACTCAGAAGACCATTATATCTACTACTGTGGCCAGGAATCTCGTAGAAAAAATGGTGTGGCCTTTATAGTCAACAAGAGAGTGCAAAAGGCAGTACTGGGATACAATCTCAAAAATGACAGAATGATTTCTGTCCGATTCCAAGGCAAACCATTCAACATCACAGTAATTCAAGTGTATGCCCCAACCACTGATGCAGAAGAGGCTGAAGTGGACCGGTTCTATGAAGACCTACAACACCTCCTAGAACTAACACCAAAAAATGATGTCCTCATCATCATAGGGGACTGGAATGCTAAAGTAGGAAGTCAAAAGGTAACTGGAATAACAGACAAGTTTGGCCTTGGAAAGCAAAATGAAGCAGGGCAAAGGTTAACAGAGTTTTGTCAAGAGAACACACTGGTCATAGCGAACACCCTTTTCCAACAACCTAAGAGGCGACTCTACACATGGACATCACCAGATGGGCAACACCGAAATCAGATTGACTATATAATTTGCAGTCAAAGATGGAGAAGCTCTATCCAGTCAGTAAAAACAAGACCTGGAGCTGACTGTGGTTCAGATCATGAGCTACTCATTGCAAAATTCAGACTTAAACTGAAGAAAATTGGGAAAACCACGAGGCCATTCAGGTTTGACCTAGATCGCATCCCTGATGAATATACAGTAGAGGTGAAGAATAGATTCAAGGGTCTGGATTTGATAGATAGAGTGCCTGAAGAACTATGGACAGAGGTTCGTGACATCGTACAGGAGGCAGCAATCACCACCATCCCAAAGAAAAAGAAATGTAAGAAAGCAAAGTGGCTTTCTGATGAGGCTTTACAAATAGCAGAGGAAAGAAGGAAAGCGAAAGGCAAAGGCGAAAAGGAAAGATTTACCCAACTGAACGCAGATTTCCAGAGAACAGCAAGGAGAGATAAGGAGGCCTTCCTGAATGAACAGTGCAAAGTAATAGAAGAAAACAATAGAATGGGAAGGACTAGAGATCTCTTCAAGAAAATTGGAGAAATCAAGGGAGCGTTCCATGCAAAGCTGGCCATGATAAAGGACAAAAACGGTAGGGACCTAACAGAAGCAGAAGAGATTAGGAAAAGATGGCAAGAATACACAGAAGAACTATACAAGAAAGACCTCGATGTCCTTGACAACCACGACGGTATAATCACTGACCTCGAGCCAGACATCCTGGAATGTGAAGTTAAATGGGCCTTAGAAAGCATTACTAACAACAAAGCTAGTGGAGGTGATGGTATTCCAGCTGAGCTATTCAAAGTCTTAGAAGATGATGCTGTTAAAGTTCTGCACTCCATTTGCCAGCAAATTTGGAAAACGCAACAGTGGCCACAGGATTGGAAAAGATCAGTATACATTCCAATCCCAAAGAAGGGCAATGCCAAGGAATGTTCAAACTATCGCACAATTGCACTCATATCACACGCTAGCAAGGTCATGCTCAAGATCCTACAAGCTAGGCTTCAACAGTACGTGGATAGAGAACTACCAGAAGTACAAGCTGGGTTTCGAAGAGGTAGAGGAACTAGAGATCAAATTGCCAACATTCGCTGGATTATGGAGAAAGCAAGAGAGTACCAGAAAAATATCTACTTCTGCTTCATTGACTATGCTAAAGCCTTTGACTGTGTGGATCACAACAAACTATGGCAGGTCCTTAAAGAGATGGGAGTACCAGACCACCTCACATGTCTCTTGAGAAACCTGTATAAGGGCCAAGAAGCGACAGTTAGAACCGGATACGGAACAACTGATTGGTTCAGCATAGGAAAAGGAGTACGACAAGGATGTATACTGTCACCTTGCTTATTTAATATATATGCAGAGTACATCATGCGAAATGCTGGCCTGGATGAATCACAAGCGGGAATTAAGATTGCTGGGGAAAAGATCAACAACCTCAGATATGCAGACGATACCACTCTAATGGCAGAAAGTGAAGAGGACCTAAAGAGCCTCTTGCTCAGGGTAAAAGAGGAGAGCGCAAAAGTGGGCTTGAAGCTCAACATCAAAAAAACTAAGATCATGGCATCCGGCCCCATCACTCCTTGGCAAATAGAAGGGGAAGCTGTGGAAGTAGTGACAGACTTCACGTTCCTGGGATCCCAGATCACCGCAGACTGTGACAGCAGTCATGAAATTAAAAGACGCCTGCTCCTTGGGAGGAAAGCGATGGCGAACCTAAACAGCATGATAAAAAGTAGAGACATCACCCTGCCAACAAAAGTCCGCATGGTCAAAGCAATGGTATTCCCAGTAGTCATGTATGGCTGCGAGCGTTGGACTATAAGGAAGGCTGAGCGCCGAAGAATAGATTCTTTTGAACTATGGTGCTGGAGGAGACTCTTGAGAGTCCCTTGGACTGCAAGAAGATCAAATCAGTCAATCCTCAAAGAAATCAACCCTGACTGTTCCCTGGAAGGCCAGATAATGAAACTGAAGCTCAAATACTTTGGCCACCCAATGAGAAGGGAGCACTCACTGGAGAAGACCCTGATGCTGGGAAAGATTGAAGGTCAAAGAAGACGGGGACGGCAAAGGATGAGATGGTTAGACAGTGTCATAGATGCAACGAACATGAAATTGAGCAAACTTCAGAGGACGGCGGGAGACAGGAAGGCCTGGCGTGATCTGGTCCACGGGGTCGCAAAGAGTCGGACTCAACTGTGCGACTGAACAACAACAACTATTTCAACATGGTTGCCATAAGCTCTGTGAGGCAGCAGGCCCAGCCCTGGGGCTGAAGTATCTGGAACAAGGGAATAAATAGGCCAGTTTAGCAGATATGCAAGTTCAGCAGCAGGGTGAGGAAGCCAGGGCACTAGGCTCTCCACATCCCTAAAAGTGTAAGCACATATTCTACAAACAAATCTACATACATAGGAAATGTATAAGGAGGGGGGGATTATGAAGGTAGAATGCCAGCAGGGGGTTGGGGGCTATCCAATGCATTGTACTGAGTGCAACGTAGATGACTATCTGCCAGCTGGACACAAGTCATGGGTGTGTGCTCGGTGCCAGGAGCGCCTGGTTCTCAGGGAATGAGTTCACTCCCTTGAGGCCAAGGTGGCTGAACTGGAGAAGCAGAGACAGTCAGTTAGGCAGACAGATTAGACTCTTGGGGACCTGTTAGAGGAGTCGCTCTTCGAGAATGGCAGTCCTGCCACTGCCAGGAAGCATGAAAGTCAAGGGAAACAAGGCACTGTGCTGAAGAAAAGGGGAATATTCTCTCAGAAGGGACTCTTTTTACAGTTGGTTAATAGGTATCTTTCTGCACCAAGGAACCATCCCTGGGCAGAGAGGGGGGCTCTTGGTAGTTGGCGATTTGATCCTTAGGTATATAGACAGATGGGTTGCAAACCCACATACTGAATGCATGGTGACTTGCTTGCCTGGTGCAAAGGTGGCAGACATTACATGTGGTCCAGATAGGCTGGTAGACAGCGCTGGGGAGGAGCCAATGGTTGTGGTACATGTTAGCACCAACCATGTGGGAAAATGTAGTTGTGTGGTCCTTGAGGAAAACTTTAGGCTGCTAGGCAGGAGACCGAAGTCCAGGACCTCCAAGGTAGCCTTCTCAGAAGTACTGCCCGTTCCACACTCAGGGCCAGCTAGACAGGCACAAATTAGGAGTCTCAATGTGTGGATGAGACAATAGTTTAGGGAGAAAGGTTTTAAGTTTGTTAGGCATTGGGATGCTTTTTGAAACAAGCAGGACCTGTACAAAAGAGATGGCCTCCACTTGTCCCAAGAAGAAACCAGGATGCTGGTGCTTAAAATCCAAAAGGTGGCAGACCAATTTTTAAACTAAATCCTGGGGGAAAGTTGACAGGAGATTAAATGTCTCTGGTTCTGGATGGCTCATCTCTAAGAGATGAAGGAGTAGCTTTTACTGTTCTAGAGGGAAATTCACAATAAAAAAGCCAAATACAATGTTGGGGATTATTAGGAAGGGAACTGAAAACAAATCAGCCAGTATCATAATGCCTCTGTATAAATCGATGGTGCGGCTTCATTTGGAATACTGTGCACAGTTCTGGTCACTGTACCTCAAAGAAGATATTATAGCATTGGAAAAAGCACAGAAAAGGCAGCTGAAATGATTAAGAGGACAGAACACCTTCCCTATGAAGAAAGGTTAAAGAGGTTAGGACTTTTTTAGCTTGGAGAAATTATGATTGCAGGGTGACATGATAGAGGTTTACAAAATTATGTGTAGGATAGAGAAGGTAGAGAAAGAAGTATTTTTCTCCCTTTCTCACAACAAGAAATTGTGGGCACTCAATGAAACTAATGAGCAGTAGGTTTAGAACAAACAAAAGAAAGTACTTCTTCACCCTAAGAGTAATTAAAATGTGGAATTCACTGCCACAAGAAGTGGTGGCAGCTACAAGCATAGACAGCTTCAAGAGGGGATTGGACAAACATATAGAACAGAGGTCCATCAATGGCTGTTAGCCACAACATATAGATGGAACACTATATTTGGAGCAGTGATGCTCTGTATTCTGCGTGCTTGGGGTCAGTAGGAGAACTTCTAGAGTTCTGGCCCCGCTGCTGGACCTCCTGATGGCACTGGGGTTTTGGCCACTGTGCGACAAAGTGTTGGACTGGATGGGCCACTGGCCTGATCCAATATGGCTTCTGTTATGTTCTTAAGCAAGATCCTGAAGAAGACCACATTTACAAAATGTGAACTAAATGCCTACATGTGCAAAACAATCCAAAGGGTTGATGTGCTTAATTGCACAAGCAGTGTATTCAAAAGTGAAGGGGAGCCTGCTACGTTTCTAACTAGTTTTATCTAACAAAAAAACTTTTGTTCATAATTCATTTTTAAAAAATAAGTTCTTGACATAATTTCAGTATCCGGTTATCTTGCCAAAGATCCAACAAAACTAGTTCCATGGAATATCATATCGAGCAGAAGATCATAGTCCAGAATTCTTTCACTATTTTACAGGACCACCACCAGTGGATGAACGTGCCCCTTTTCCCTGCAGGATCTTCAGCACAAGGGTATGATTTTGAATATTTTTGCAGTTTTGAGGGTGAAGTGTACCATTGCATCAGTAGTGTATAACTCTGGATAAAATTTCAGATAATATATCCGCCACTGCAAATTAATCTAAACAATATGATTTGGTATCAAAGTGGTTTCCTTTTCTGGAATCTGCTTTTGCTGGTACCTCACCATTGATACAAGCAATTCCACAGCAGCTTCACAACATTCTTAATTATATGTGAGGGGGGGGAAATGTAATATTAACAAGGCTAAAGTTTCATAGTTTTTGTTGGGTTACAGTTATTAGACAGAAGTTTTATGATTAATATTATGAATGTTATTTGACTTTGTATATTGTTCTCGTGTGTGTTAGTAATTTTTTAAAAAAAGATTTAAAAAGAAAGATTAACTACTGTCCAATATAGGCAAATACACCAACAAAAACAAAATCCACCAACTTAGTTTTATATAATTATGAATCAAAGAACATGGCTAAAGAAGTAGCAGAAGAAGAAGAGATTAGATTTATACCCCACCCTTCACTACTTGAAAGACTCTCAGAGCGGCTTACAATCTCCTTCCCTTCCCCTCCCCACAACAGACACCCTGTGAGGTAGGTGGGGCTGAGAGAGCGCTCTCGAGAACTGCCCTTGAGAGAACAGCTCTGAAAAAAACTTGTGACTGACCCAAGGTCACACCAGCAGCTGCATGTGGAGGAGTGGGGAATCAAACCCGGTTCTTTTAGATTTGAGTTCACACTCCTAACCACTACCCCAAGCTGCCATATACTGGATCAAACCATTGGTACATCCAGTTGATAACCATTTATTTTGATTGAAAGCAAGTCTCCATGGTCCTCCGCAGAGTAAGATGCCAGGGATTGACACTGGGATTCAATGCTTGCAAAGCATGTATTCTCCCACTGAGCCCAGATTTTGTGATGTTCAGGAACAACAGAAGTAGTGAACCCAACATGATACAAGCAAAGTAAAATTGTATAAAAATGAAAAAGTTGGCCAAAAAAAACCTGGCCAAAAATTCTTTCAAATTCACAAGTTCAATTTTTAACAGATTATTTACAACCTTAAACGTTCACACAGTAAGAGAAACAAGTTCAAAATTTAAGGATGCTTATATATAATCAATTTATCCAAACAGATAAAACTCTAAGAACGACCATTTCTATCCTACACATTTTTAATGAAAGTTAATAGTAATGTTTTTGCATCGCAATACCATAATATTGTACTGTATGTAAAAATGTGACCGTAGATTATCCTCGTATACTTTGGACCAGGGCTCTAGTCGGGGTGCTCTGTACTGCAAATGCTAAAAAGAGAGAGAGAGAACAGTTTGGAATATGGAACACATCCTCTTTGCGAAGCAGAAAATTAAGTTGGGGCTTTTGTACAGCACACACTTCTATAAAGAGATACATTTCTATGTTGCATATCAACATGGAACTACATCTGAAAATGGCAATACCATATCGCCTTCTCAGATCAATACTGTCACAATGAGACTGCATGACAATGGACAGCCTGAGAGTGTCACAGCATGGGACAAGTCATCCTACACATTATGGACACTGATGCAGAGATGCTGCTCTTTGTGGTACCGCTGTGTCCAACATAACATATAGTGTTCCCTTTAGGTCGGTAGGTTTGTTATCTACAGGAACGATTCCTTTTTGTACAGGCACTGCTGCTATGAATGCAGATGCATTTGCGGCAGCAATGGTGGGTCCACATGGGGATATTTTCCCTTGTACTTGCTGTTCCCCCCCAACCCTTGCTGCCAAAGTGCTTTTCATAGGCTTTAAAAAGATCAGTTGTAGATATACTGCTATTCTAGTATAATGATAAACCTACTACCTACTATACACCTTGTTGTTGTTGTTCAGTCGCACAGTCGAGTCCGACTCTTCGCGACCCCATGGGCCAGGCCTTCCGGTCTTCCGCCATCCTCTGAAGTTGGCTCAACTTCATGTTCGTTGTATCTATGACACTGTCTAACCATCTCATCCTTTGCCGTCCCCATCTTCTTTGACCTTCAATCTTTCCCAGCATCAGGATCTTCTCCAGTGAGTGCTCCCTTCTCATTCTATACACCTACTAGTGATAAAAACGTTTCATTATCTGACCTTCCAGGGAACAGTCAGGGTTGACTTCTTTTAGG